>NW_027397120.1:8316887-8421344 GCF_003265705.2 Callorhinus ursinus
TTCTCTTCGGAGGTTTCATTCGCCATCTGCACGTCACTCCCAAACTTTTCCTTCCTGCGCTCGGGGAGTCAGGTTGACGCGTCCTGGATGCGGGGCTTGAGGCGCGGGGCTGGGCGCGCTCCCGCGGAGCCGGAGCCGCAGAGGCTTCGGGGTTGGACTCGGGCTTCTCAGGTACAAGTTGGGTGCCAGGCGCGGGGGTGGGGGCGGCGAGGAGCGGCGGCGCCCCTCCGCGTTCCGGCCCGGCAGCGCGGGCAGCGGCGGGGCTGGGCGTAGGGAGTCCGGGCCGGCGGAGGCTGCGCGCCCCCTCACTCCCCGCGGCGCTCCCGGCGCTGTGGCGGCGGCGGCGGCGGCGGCCCAGGCAGACAATGAACTTGCGAGCGCGCCGAGCCGAGGCAGGTTTGAGCTCCGCGTCCCTCGGCCCAGCCTCCCCGAGGCCCCCGCGGACACCAGCGGGAGCGGCCCCTCGCCACCGGTCCCGGCCACCTCCGGGCGCCCCACGCGCCGGGGACCCCGCGGGAAGGGCTGCCCGCCGGCGGCGCCGGGGCTCGCATGCTCCCTCCCTGGCTCGAGAGAATGCAGCGGGAGCTCGGGGACAGGGGACCAGGAGAAGGGGTGGTGGCGCTGCGGACAGCCGGAGGCCGGCGGGGGGCGCACGCCGCGGGGTACGCACGGGCGGGCTGCCCAGAAGAACGGCCCCAGGAGTCGGAATCGGGGCGCCCCCGCGCCGCCCCGCTCTGGAAGCTGCAGGCGGAGGACGGACGGACAGACACACCGGTGCTTTCACCGTGTGAGCGCGCCTTGGGGGTTTCGGGGGGGGGGCGGGAATTCCCCCAGCCAGATGCTTTGCTCCCCCGCGCACTTCGGGGAAGTTTCTAGGCGCAGCCCCGGGCAGGTAATCGGGCATGCATCTGTCTCTCTCTCTCTCTCTCTCCGACTCCGGCTGGGAGCCACCTCCCGACCTCCCGCTCCGGTCCCGCGGCCGCTTTGGGTGGAGGAGGCGGGGGGCGGGGGGGGGGGGCAGGCACCGACGCCTGTGGGACCCGGTTCCGGGAGAGGACACCGCGGGGGCGGGCGTGGGAGGAGACGGGGGCGAGGCCGGGCCCGGAGCGGCCTGAACTTTTGCTCCCCGCCCCCTCCTCCTTCCTCTCGGCCCTCCGCCCCCTGCTCCCTCCCGGCTGCCGGCCGTGGCTCGGGAGGCGGCGGGACTCGGGAGTTGCCGGCGCTCCTCGGCGGTGGCGTCCCCGGCTGGCTGGGCGCGGCGAGCGGAGCGCGGCAGGTCTGAACGGCGCGGCGACGGCGGGGAGCAGGGGCTGCGGGGCGGCGAAGCTGTGGGGAGCCGGGGAGGCAGCGGCCCCCGTACGGGGGCGACGCTGGCGATCGTGCTGGAGCGCGAGGGTGTCGGGGTGTGTGTGCGGGTGGAGAGGACGCGTGGCGCAGTTGGCCCTCTTGGAGCCGCCGGGGCTGGCGGGATGGAGGCGCCCGGGTGAAGGGAACCTCGCCTTTGGGGAATGAATGAAGAGCTGTGAAAGCGCCTTCCGACTCCTCCGGGCGAACGGATTGGCCGGCGTGCGCGCGCGTGTGTGCGTGTGTGTTTAGGATTCGGAGGCGCCTGGGTCCTGGGTGCGGCTGCTTGGCCGCCCCGTCGCGGCCCTGGTGCCCACGTTGCCTGCCCGCCCCGCGCCCTGGTTCGGCCCTAGCGGCTGGAGAGGCCGGCGGAGACACTGAAGGCTGGGGCTCGGTTGCCGGCTGCTGGCGGCTGGACGTCTGCGCCTCGCGTAGGGAGGTTCGAGAAGGAGGCGGCAAGCCTGGGGCTGAGGCTAGCCCCAGGGCGCCTGGGGGGGGGGGGGCATTTTCCCGTTCCCCGCCTACGCTGGGTGAGTTAATGGCACGGAGTTTGGGGAATGAAGTTGTATTCTCAGGAAGCCGCAGGACGCCCCGTGAAGGGATTTGGCACACCGTTCAGTGAAATTGAGCAGGGGGCTCTGGTTCTAGGCTCCTTCGTAGGGCCCCCAGCCCCTCTTTATCAGCCGCGGTTGCTGGGAGGGCAGCCGCCCAGCGACGGAGCAGAAAGCCACCTGGAGGGCATCTGCACCCCCTGCGGGGCCCAGGAGGAAACCGAGGTCTGGAGATTTGCCGGAAGTTCCTCTAGGACCTTCCCGCACGGCTCTCCCTCCGAGCTTCCCTGCCCACCCCTGGCAGAATCAGGAACCCTCCCTTACAGAACAGGGTACTTATTAATTTTACAAACTGCATGTTGAATCAGGATGTTTTAATTGGTACCTAAATGTGTACAAGTCATACATGATTTTGCTTAAAATAGCATGTGAATAAAAATATCTTTTAATTAGGTAGTTTTTATCAGATAAGTTTTTCTCTACAGTACTCCTGGAAGATTGGCAGGAAACTGTTCTTCTTGCTTCTTCCTGGATGGGGAGCGTGAGCCAGCAAGGTGGGGCCGCTTGCCATGGTCTCCCTCTCAGTGTACAATTCGATCCAGAAGTGGAGCCGCGGGTCTAGACATCCCTTCAAGGTCTAGCTCCCCAGGGGAACCGTCTCTAGGGCTCTGGGAAGGAAATTCAACAATGTCTGTCTTTTCTCTTGGGATCATTGCATGACTGCAGTGAGCTAGCTTGTGGCTGAGGCAAGCAGCATTAATTCACCCAGGATATGGGGGGTGGGGGGAGGGTGTGGGAGGGGGTCAGGTCTGTCCAGAGTGGGTTACACCTAGGCCTTGCTTTTCTTTGCTGACTAGAGCTTGTGACGCCTGAACTGCGGCCTTGGCCGCGGACCCCAGCACTGTCACCGTGGCGTCTCTGTGGACTGCCTTCTGTACCTTTCTCTCCTCTGTCGCTGCTGGCCCTGGCCAGGAGAGGAGAGGCATTTGGTTTTCCAATGCCAGAAAGAGAGAAGATTAATCTCTGCATCTGGAAGGGGCAACATTTGCAGGGGAGGTTGGGAAGTGGATTGTGCTTATCTGGCGTTTGGAGAAGAGCATGAAAGAAAGTCCAGATAAACCAGTTGGGCCACGGGAACCTCAGGCCCTTTGCACCTGCACTGTCAGAAGCTTTAGATTAGTACTGGGTTGTGATTAGACTGTGGTTGTCCAAGGCCATCTAAGGCCCAGTCGGAAATCGCCCTTGCAAGCCTAGGGAGAGAGAGAGGGGAGGGAGATGCTGGAGCTACCCTGACTAGGTGAACCCATGCCCCACCTATAAGGGGCAACTTTGACTCAGCCTCAGCCAGTTGGAGAAAAACAGACTTGCAGGCAGGTCTTGTTAATTTTCAAGAGAATTCTCAAGCGTGGATATTCAAGTGTGGGCTCAAATTCTAGAGGTGGAGTAAAAGGTTGGGGTGGGTGCAGCGCCAGGAGGCTTGAGGCTTGACATCTGGCCCTGTGTCTGTTTAATGGGAGGAGTGTCCCACGGTCAGGGAGATGGGGCACATGATAGGACATGTGGATCACACCCCCAGGGGCTCAGGGACTAAGAATTGGTGGGTGCCCACGTGCCTGTGGCCACGTACCAGGCTCCTTCACATGCTCGTGGGTCGTGCGCTCATTGGGTAGCTACTTGATGAATTCCCATCGCGTGGAAAGAGACTCTGTGCTCAAACTTTTCATATAATTTCATTGACCAAATAGATCCCATGGTGGAGCATCTGGGGATGGTACAGTGGTAAGACAGGCCTAGTCCCAGCCCTCGAAGGAGGGGAGCAGAGAGAAATGCCTGTACCAGCTTTTCAAATGAACCTCGAGCTCGGAAGGACAGTATGGCAAGAATAGTGCTGGAGGGGTTGGGTTGTTGGGGAGGAGTCTCCTTTTATAGATGTGGACATTGAGGCTCAGAGCAGTTGGCTGACTTGCCCAAGGTCACACAGCTGGAAAGTGGAAAGTCGGTTCAGGTCGCACACTCCCGGTGGTGGGCAGCTCTCCCCTTTCCTGTCCACTTGTTTGGACCCCAGCCCCTTGCCGGGACCTTCATAGGTCCAGGATTGCAAAGATGCCATTTGCAACCATGTGTCAGAGATAGGAATTTTCTTAAATTCTAAAAGCAGAAACTATGTTTAAAAGTAGTAGTTGGCGCGGGAGTGTCATTTACGTGAGCAGCCAACCGGCGGGCACCTCTTTAGCAGCGTGTCATTTAGAAGTGATGCTTTCAGTCATTGTTGAGAATAATGCAACTTGTCTTCCCTTCCGCTCTGTGTGCTGGGAGGCTCGGAGTGATACTCACTTACTTCCATGGGTGATTTTGTTCCTGTCCTGCGAATCGGGAGATTGTGTTACTTAGCTGACCAGGTATTTGAGAGACGGAATGTTTTGACACACACAATGTATTTCTTTATTGTTCTCAAGTGCTAAGGTCTGATTTCCTTCCTGAGACGCCCGGGGAGAAGATGACCTGTGTTTTCACAGCACGAAACAAAGCA
Source organism: Callorhinus ursinus (assembly GCF_003265705.2). Classification (NCBI taxonomy): domain Eukaryota; kingdom Metazoa; phylum Chordata; class Mammalia; order Carnivora; family Otariidae; genus Callorhinus; species Callorhinus ursinus. The sequence continues at coordinate 8,321,313 of NW_027397120.1, forward strand.
TAAAGGGGGCAGTTACCTAGTTAGTGTATCCCATCCAGAGAGCTGGGAAGAAGAGTAAAGGTTTTGTGTTGATTTGGCCCAATGCGGATTTTTTTTTTTTTTTTAACCTATGGGGATTGGGGAGGGAGACATTTGGTCACGACAGCGGTCATTTGTTGGGTCCCTACTGGTTCCCACCTGGCCCTGTGCCAGGCAGGTCAGGCAGGTATCCCCCTTTGTCTCAGTTAGAGGGCGGGGAGGCTGTTTGAGATCACACAGACCAAGTTTTCAGCCGTCCAGATGTACAGGAGGGAGGATGAAGAAAGGACAGCGGAGGCAGGAGAGAAAGGAGAGGGGGTGGGGAAGAAAACTGTGTCTTCCCCAGAAGGGAAAGGCGGGTGTGAATCAGCAAGTGGTTAAGTTAGGGGGAGGTGGCCACGGACAGCAGGTTCTCGGTCTTGGCCGGTTTCAAAGGGGATGCGCGGAACCTCGAACGTCGTCCCTTCCATCCGTGGCCGCGATGCGCAGCACACCCCCCAGGATTGGGCCATGTGCCAGGTGCGTGGGGCTGAGAGGCAGCACGCAGCACCCAGAGAGCGTGGCAGGACCCGGTTAGCGGCTCTGCGCTCGGAGTGGTCCGGGGGGGACTCCATGCCCTGGCCTGACGCCTGCTATCCTGTATGTGCGTTGACACCTGCCAGGTGCTTGGAGCAGTGCCTGGCACCCAGTAGGCACTCAAGAAACATTGGCTCTTGGGGTATTCTTGAGCTCTAGAGCTCATAACCAGGGACAGAGGATGTGTCTGGACTCCCTGAAATTGCATGGACAGCTTTGGATGAAGATGGGAGATGGGTCTGTTTCTGGGGGGCGGGGCATGATCTCTAGCAAATTCGACCTCAGAGGGCTTCTCTGACACCTCATAAGGCCAGGAGCCCCAGGACACCTAGATCCTATGTGGGTTTTCTTCGACGGGTTGCTTCACCTCCCGGGGCTGTTTCTTCATGTGTGCGAGGAGAGATAAACAGCCGCTTTCTGACCCTTCCACCTCACTCTGTGGGCAGGCTTTGGATCAGTTCAGCTGTGTTTCCACTTGTCACAATTAAGCAGGGGGCAGATCGGGCAGGTCTCACCGGAAACGTGCTGGGGTAGCTTGCTTTTGAATGTTACATCTTGAACCTCACTCTAAGCTTAAAGGAGTCCTGAGCAGGCTTGCAGGGGCCCCCTTGCTGGGGCAGGCTCTCTCTCCTTGACACCTATATTACATTTCTAGAACCTGTCCTGGTCCAGGCCTTTCGGATCTCAGAAGAAAGTGAGGTTGGCAGATCCTCAGAAGCAGAGGGTGTCATTATAATGGAAACTTGGACGCTTTCCAGAATTGTGTTTGTGATGAAAATATTGAAGCAGGCAGCCTAGTCACCCAGGTGCCTGGAAAATACCCCAACATGGGCAAATAATTAGATGCAGACCGGGCACAGTTATTTTTTCCTGCAGTGTGCTGGAACCTGGTTGCTTCACATTTTCTCTTGAAATGGAATATGCTCCTACCGATCCATTTGCTCCCCGGGGGCAAAAATGTCAGTGTTGGTCTGGGTGCGGGAGGCAGGGCCCTGAGGGGTGGTGGTTTGGCCCCTCCCAGGGCAGCCCTGGGTCTCAGCGGAAGTTCTGTCCTGTCTGCCATGCCCTTGTAGGGACCTGTCCCAGGGGCCTGGGCCTGTGGCACTTTTGCTACGAGCTTGGAAGGTTCCAAGCATTCCAGACTCTGGCAGGTCTGGGAAGGTGGATTATTGTGTCCTTCCCTTGCCAAAAGGGGCCGGGTAGCTCTCTCTGCCCCTCGTGCCACGTTCAGCCGGCACCTTCATATTTGCAGTGAGCCAGGAGTTTGGGGCCTCCAGGCAGACGTGCTTTTAGCCTGGGTGTTGAATCCCTTGGAGACCTTTGGAGGGACAGCACAGGTGGTGGGGGAGCCGTGGCACCAGACTGACCAGGGCTGGAGTCCCTCCTCTGTTTCTTTGTTCCATTACCGTGCCCCGGGCAAGTGGCTTAACCGCCTTGTGCCTCAGTTTGCCCCTCGGTAAACGGGGGTTAATAATTTCTACCTCGTATTGTGTTTTGAGTATTAGAAGTCGTACAACTTCGGGCTCAAGGGGTCTCCCCAAGTTGAGCTCCGCTTCCTGGCATAAAAGAATCCCCAAGTTGGTGGCACGTTGCAGGAGTTCTGAAACCTCTGGAGAGAGAAAGGGGAGGAGGAAGATGGGTGGAGTTAAAGATGTGGGGCGTTTGTCTCTGACTGAAGCAGACGTCGGGGAAGGTGGCTGGACTGGCGGGCAAGGGGGCGTCATAGTCCTGAACTGGAGAGCACTGGGCAGTCGGGCCAACGGCGCCCCGCGCCCCCCGGTCACAGGCAGAGTGGGAAGGGTGCCGCTTTCCTCCTCCACGGGCAGCTAGCAGGGTGGAAGGCCTCCTCTGGGTGTGAAAAGGCGCGACTGGGCTCCTCATGTCCAGGTCCTCCTTCCACACCTTCTGGGACAGTTTGGACACCGCCAGGTGTAGACACACAGGCAGAGTGCACTCCACGTGGAAGGAAAGATCAGGAGTGGGCAGGAAGAGCCCCTTGCTGCCGGTGAATAGTAAGTGCTGAGCCCAGGGCCTGGCCCTTGATGGGGGTTGACACATGGGGCCCGTGAGGACAGGGGGGGCATTGAGGTTAGGCAGCAAGGCCTGTCAGCTCTGTGTTGTTTTCTGCAGCACGTGGGAGTGATGGCAACAGTGAGGTAGTGGTTAGCGGTGGACTCCAAGGCTACCTCCTTACTGGAAGGCAGTTCACATGGAGTGGAGGGGCAGGCTGACCAAGAGCCTGGCCAGGAGACCCTTGTCTGCCTCCCCTCGGCCCCCCGCCCCCCGGGACCCCACGGCCCCCATCACCTTCAGGAAACCTTTGCCAGTAACGCATCCCATGTCCACCTCGTCTCCCCTGTGTGACTTTCGTCCCCCATCCAAACGTAACTTCCTCCTCTGAGCTTCCGCCTTCTGCTCGGCTGAGCTCAGCCTTGAACCCATCCCACTAGTTTCCTGGGTGCGGTCTGGCTGCCCTAGCCCGGGGAGCCTCTCAAGGTTGAGGAGGGCGTCTGGGAGGCCTGCTCCTAGCTAGGTCCACACAGAGTTGGGAGAGACTGCCATTTATTGAACTCATGCATCAGTTAAAAGTGATTCTTCCAAAAGCCCGTTTTTCCTGGACTGTTAGGAACTTTACGTGGGCCCCTGGGTGTGCACCCAGAAGACATAAAAGAATCCCCCCAATTTGTTAGCCCGGTACAGGAGTTAACGCTTGCCACTAAATTTTTGAAGGAGTCAAGAGCCTAACGTAATAAACTTGGATTTCCTGGCATTAGGTTTTTGGGCCATTAAACAGGTTTTTTTGTGTGTGTCTTGAGAGTCTTGGGGAGAAATGTTATGGAAATTTGGTTGGTGTTTCAGAAATATAAACAGGAGCCATCTACTCAGGGAAGAAATGTGGGGGCTGTTAGTGTTTCTTATAGCTGGTATAAATAGCCTGTCTTTAAGTTCCATGCGCCTTTGTTTGGAATGTAAATATTTGCATTAAAAATATAAAGTATATCCTGGCGTGTATTTATTGGGACCATAATTTCCAAGCCCCGAATCAGACTATTGGTCTACAGAGGATTAATTCCTCTGATTTGCGAACCTGTTTATATAAAGAGTTTTCCAAATGTATACACAGAGAACCATATCTGCTTGTGCACGTAAGGGATCTCCAGGATTATAAGAGAGCAGGGCTGCCCTGGGGAATCTGGACCCAGTGCTTCTGCTTCCCAACTCCCATTTCTGATCACGCGGTCTGTTCCATTGCAGCCACCCTGAGGATGGCCAAGTGTTGGCCCAGGTCCCATGAGATCGTCTGGCGTCTCTGTCCTCAGGTTCCTGGACATCCAGGCGGGGGGTTGGCTGCAGCTGGCTCATCTGTGGGTCCCGTAACCAGACGCTGGGTTTCAGAACCACAGTTGCTTTAGGACAATGTGGAGAAGAATGGGCGCTTGGTGTCCGTGTTGTGGTCTGGTGGAGGGAACCAGAAGTTCTCATTTCTGGTTCATGGTTAAACTCTGAGGGCCTCTGTTGGATGTCATCCTCGACTAGATTCTTGGGGACAGTTTGGCTTTCTCATTTTACTGTGAAGAACAGCCCTGCTTTGTCAGATACTTCTGGAGGCGGAATATTACCACGTAGCTGGTCTCTCTGCTCTTCTCCCGAGTGAGAGGGTGAGGGCTGCCGTTGGGCTGGGCCAGGACCTCTGATCCCTGTGTGTGTGTGTGTGTGTGTGTGTGTGTGTGTGTGTGTGTGTGTGTGAGCGAGCGTGGGGGGAGTTGTTCTCAAAACCCTCTGTGGCAGCCCTGGATGGAAACCCCATCTCCCAGAGTCTCAACAAAGGGAGAAGTGGAGATTAGCTGGCCTGTTGGAGACAGTCAACCTGGGTGGTGGGCCAGCCCCAAATCTAGGTGCGGCCCCCACCTGGCAACCTCTCCATCATCCCGGGGTGGAGGACAGAGGAGAAGGGGGCATGGGCATTCCTGGCCCCTGGTTGCCTGGTACCAGGGCCCATTTGTGCCTGCCTGTCAGACGTCCAGGGTCTTTCCCTTGGGTGGGGCCCCCCTCCTCGGACGCTGCACCTGTTACCTGAGCCCCGGACTTGGCCTGCCTGTCAGACGTCCAGGGTCTTTCCCTTGGGTGGGGCCCCCCCTCCTCGGACGCTGCACCTGTTACCTGAGCCCCGGACTTGGCTGAGGTAGCAGGGATTCTCTGTCTTGCCTTCCCCATCTCCACCTTGCAAAGGGCCTAGTGTCCTGACTATAGGAATGTCAGGCATCCCTGGGGTTGGGAACTTTTCCTTTCTTGGGCTCCCTGGATGCTGAGCCCCACAGTGGGAGAGGAAGTGAGGGAGGGAGGTAGTCTGAGGGGGAGAGGCATGCAGAGCCGGGGTTCAGGCTCCCACACTGCCCCAATGGGCTATCCCGTTGGTTCTTACTTTGACCCATCCGTGAACATTCCTTATTGTCCAGGCTTAGAAAGGGTGAGCCCTTAGGAAGGACCACTTCCTGTGTGTCTGGGTGTTCTTGAACTGTGGGAAACTCACAGTTGCCTTTTCTGTGGTCATCTTGAACCTGACCCACAGTGATGTGACTCTCCCTGCTTCTCTGTCGCAGCTCTTAATGAAGATCGTACGGTCGGTCCCTGGATGGCCCTGCGCGGCCCCATAGTGGGCCAGGAATCCAAGTGCACTGTTCCAAAAGTCAGAGGAAATAGTTGCTTTTAGGACATGCTGAACTTGCCTAAGCAAGTTATCAGTCAGAATAAATTAGAGGAGGAAGAGATGCTCCAATTAATGAGAGTGGGAGCAGCCTGACATTTGTGTCATCCTAACTTTAAAAAGCTATTTGTACCCACTCCAGCAGTCTCTGTGAGAAATGAGATGCGGAGGGATGTACGGAGAAGAGTGGGTACTCAATGTGACCTCCTCAGAAGCACCTTCCAGGCAAAAAAGCAAAAAAACAAAAACAAAAAAACCCCCACCTGCCCACAGGTCTCCTGTGGCAAATCCACAGATCCTTTACATTGGACAAAATTTGGCTCGGAGAATAAAAATGATGTATTAAAAGCTAGGTGAAATCTCGGTTGCCATTTGGGTGGTAGAAAGGAAATTTGCTTTCGGCTGTTAAAACTGAAATAAATTGGTAGAAAAAAATGCAGGCCTGCGCACATTTGAGTCAGCAGTGTTTTTGGTTTATGGAAGGAGATTTGCTCACTGAAAATCAGCTCTGTACCTTTTGGACCAGCCGTGAGGCTGCAGAACTCTTTAGGGAAGGGGTGTGTGTGCGTGTGTGTGTGTGTGTGTGTTTATCTTTCAAAGTTCTCATCTGATTTATTTTTAAGAATTATGCAACAGACTCTTTTTTGGTCCATTCAATCTAATCTTTTTTTAAACAGCTTTATTGAGATATAGTTCACACACCACACGTTTAAATTAAATCCACCCATTTAAAGTATATAATTCAATAGTTTTGAGTATATTTACAGATATGTGCAAAAAGCAGCACCACATTCAGTTTTAGAACATTTCATCATCTCAGATGGAAAGCCTGTACCCATTAGCTCTCAGCCCCCCTCTGTGCTCATGCGCTACTGAGGAATCTACTTTCTGTCCCTATCAGTTTCTCTGTTCTGGACTTTTGTATGACTGGAATCGCTTAACGTGTGTTTTTTGTGACTGGCTCTTGCACTCAGCATCATGTCTTCAGGATTACCCATGTTGTAGCATATGCATCAGTAATACAGTGCTTTGGACATTCGAATCGGAGTCCGTTGTATGGATAGACCACTTTTATAGACGTATTTATAGACATTGCCTCCATCTTTGGTGTCTTATGAATAATGCTGCTATAAACATTCACGTACAAGTTTTTATGTGGACACGTGTCCACGTTTCTATGGTTACAGTTTATGAAATATATTTACTTGCTCTTTTTTTTTTTACTTGCTCTTAATAATAAGATTCATTTACATTTTTACTTTTTTACTTTTTTCCCTGGCCCTCATGAAGGCTTCATTCTCAGATGGGTTTTTGTTCCCCCTCTGAATTGTCTGAATTGTAGAGCTTGGAAGGGCCTTCAGGGAATAGCCCAATTTTGTAGACGGGGAAACTGAGGCCCCAAGAGACCACATGGGGTCAGGATTGAATCCTGGTTTTCAGAGCCCATCCACTTGCCCTGAATGTTCTTCCTAAGCTCTTGGTAAAATCCCGGGGCATCCTTTTGCATGGCTTGGGGCAGACCATTGGTGACCACCTTGCCCAAGCCCACTGTTGTATCCCGCCGCTGCCTCCCCCCGCCCCCGACAGGGGCCGGAGAGTGGCTCACCCGCCCCCAGCTGCCGAACCAGGACTACAACTTGTGGCGCCAGCGCCTTCTCGTTCTTCTTCCCTGCGGCAAGAGGAGGCCAACGCTTATCCGGGGAATAATTAAATTAGGAACCAATTCAGAGAATGAAATTTTATCTGATCTGGCTGAGCCCATAAACAAGGGGCTGTGGCTGTGACTTCAGGGTACATTATGAAGTTGTTTTTAAAGCATTACAGTGGGCCAGAGCATTGACTGAGTTGTGTGGGCCAGTGGGGGCACCTCCCGGGGGGGGTGTGGCTGGGGGTTCATCCTGGAGTCTAGCGGTGTCACCAGACCAGGTTTTCACACACTTGAGTCCAGGCGCTATTTAGGTTCTGATGCCGTAGATAGAAGTGTGTTAGGGCTGGAATGTTCTGGATGCTTCGGAAAGTCCATCTGTCAAGAGTCTCATGGATACATTCCATGTTGTTGTCACTGACATTGCCATGCACCTCTACACTGGAGCGAGGAGTGAACTTTGCAGGAAGCTCACGGGCTCTAAAGCAAGGTGCTGCATCAGAACCCCCATGGAGCTTTTCAAAAGAAATACACGCGCTCCGGTCCTTCATCAGGCCTTCTGGGGTGGGCCCTGGGCATCTGTGCGTGTGCGTGCGTGTGCATGCATGTGTGGGCGCCGTGTTAAGCTTTTCAGCTGAGAACAATTGATGGAACTTAACAGTGATTATAATCATTCTTCTAATGAGAATTTCGAGTTTTTCCATGGCAAAGAGGGGGACAGATAATCCCGACAGTGATCCTCAGGAATGAGCCTTTTTTGTCCTCAGTCTGTGTTGGGACTTGGACGGTGACTCTCTTTGGGTTTCTTAACCAGATTCCCTGGATGTGACCACCGTACATTTTCCATCACTCTGCTGCTTCTGTGGATTGTAGATCTGTCTTCCTTCCCTGTGAACTGCCCCACGACCATCTCTACAGTGGCCCGGTCAGAGACCCCAGGGTCTCCTGTGGCTCTTAGCTGGTCAGTGCAGGAGTTGCTTCCTTTCCACGTGCTGCTAAAGGTTATTTATCCCTCTAAGACAGGAAGTATGTCTCACTCAAGGTTACCTTCCCAGGGCCTAGCCTATAGGAAAGATGGTTGGGTGGATGGATGGATGGACAGATGGACAGACACATAGGTGAAGGGAAGAAAAGCAAGAGTACATTGGATAATTGAAAACCTTGACCCACAGTGTGGGAGTGGCAAAGGTCTTACAGATTTCCTGGTTCATTTTCCCATTCTGCTCACGGCCCTTTTACAGCTGGGGAAGCCGTGACCCGCGGAGGTGAAGTGACTTGCCCCTGATTGTTCAGCGCCACTAATGAAGAATATTTGGGAGCCTGACCCTTCTACTTGCCCAGCGCTTCTGACTCAGGCTCTGTACCTTCCCTTAAGAGTCACTCGCCTGACTGAGGAATTTGTTTGTGCCTGACACTGGCCTAGGAGCTGGGAATGCAGCCGTAGCTGGACAGACCAGGTCCCTGTGCTCACGGAGCGTATATTCTCCGGGGGAAAGGCAGACAGCGGACAGGTTCACAAGTATCAGAGAACAGATAGTAGTAAGTGCCCTCGACGGGCAGTGGCTGACTGGGTGATCAGAGAAGGTCTTTCCAAGGAGGGGACATCTAGGCTGATCCTTGAATAAGAAGGCACGGCCACCTGAAGCGCCAGAAGAGTGTCCCAGGCAGAGGGAGCAGCGAGGGCCAAGACCCCAAGAGGGGACCAGTTGTTGGGACCGGAGAGCTGGTCAGAGGACCTGGTTTCTAGCACCCATTCTTCTGTCTTCCTCCAAATTATCATCTTCGGCCTGGCCTTCTCCCTCGCTGTACATCTCGGGGTGAAGCACACTTGTCCGATGCTGGCTGGCCCCAGCTGCTGCAGAGTTTCAGAAACAAGGCTAGTGGGAAACGGAGAGAAACCCCATCCTCCTTGTCCTCTCACTTAGGGTTTGGCTCGTGAGCGGAGGTTATTTTTATGTAAGCACATGCTTGAGGGCAAAGTCTTAGGGCGGGCAGCTGAAACCACACGCATCCGCACAAGATGGAAACAGGACCACGAGATCCCCAAGGTGAGCGCGCGGCTGATGACTTGAATTTGGGAGAGCTCCAAGCAGCCCTCTTGTGAGAGAGGGGACCCTTTGGCGGGGCAGTGGGGCAGAGCAAATTCCTTTGCTGGTGCGGCCCCTTCCTTGAGTGTTGCTTTTCTGCCTGACCTTGACCAAGGCCTGGGCCCTCCCTCAGGACTTGACTTCCTCTTGAACGCTCTCAGATGGAGGCTCTGCCTCCTTCCCCATGCTACCCTCCTGAGGTCCCTTGCCATCATCTGTTGCAACCTCGTTCCTTGAGGGCCCTGCCATTCCTGGTCCCTTTCTTGCAGTTGTCTCCCTCCCCAGCCCAGGTTCTGCCATCGCCCAGGTACCCCTGAGCTCCATGGGAATGGCCTGTTTGCTGCTCTGGTCTCCTGGATCTTCCACTTCTTCTCTTTCAGGATACTCTGGGCCTTGTGCACACCTGGAGCACTCCATGCAGCCTATAGTCAGTCCATGCTAGTGATAGGTTAATGACAGCCTTTCTTTTGTGGGAACCATGCCCAAGGACCCACTGGCCAACCTGACACATAGGAAGGCCTCAACAGACTATTTCTATCAGTTATTTTTGTAGACTTTAAATCTCTCTCTGGTCTTCCCTGGACATCCTTAAGGGTGTAACATTGCAAAGTTTTCCTATAAATGTTTATCAGGAGTTGTAGTAGATGTACAACTCCATTTTATATTGTTTGTGATTAGTTTTAAACTCTGACAAAACCTAAATTTCCCTGAGTTTTAGTAAATGGAAAAATAACAGAAACATTTTTTTTTTTTTCCTGAATAGCTTGATTTAGAATCATTCCAGATGTTCACTCAGTGTCTCTTCCCAAGTCCGCGTGGGGCTATCCCGCCTGGAAACTGTGACTGTATTGACATGTTGAAAACTTGCCGAGAATCCCCCTAATCTTTTGGCGTTCCTAGATGCTGCCTCATAATTTTATTGTAGCTTTTTATTTTGAAATAATTTTAGACTCACAAGAAGTTGCAAAAAATAGTACCGAGTCCCTGCGTACTCTTCACCCAGCTTCCTGCAATGATACCATCTTGTGTAACCACAGAACATTATCAAAACCAGGAGATTGACATTGGTAAAATACTGTCACTAAGCTACAGACCATATTCTGCTGCCACTTAATTTTATTAAATCTAGGGATCCACAGCACTTTAGAATTTCATAAACTTCAGTATTGTCATTTATCTTTTAGACCGTCTTTGGATCTCTTCCAATTGGCCACCAATTAAAATTAGTTGCCATTGGTCAAACGATACCAGAAGACCCGTGATGTGTGCATTTCACGTCCTCGGTACCCCCGTACAGTGCTCTGTGGGAGCATCACCCTTGGTGCGTGCATGTAGGCAGCCTTGGTCCCCAGATCTTAGAGATAAGGGGCCCTACAGAACAGTGTGTGATAGAGCCCAGAACAGGGAATCAGGAAGCTTGAGTTCAGATAATGGTAACCAGTCGTTGGGTGCTTGTGCTAGCCTTTATCTTTATTCTCAGCAATCTTTGACATAGACACGCTTAACACCCCCACTTACAGATGGGAAAACTGAGGCCAGAGAGGTTCACCCTGCCCACCTTCTGGCAGCTGGTGAAAAGTAGAGTGGGACTTGAAGCCAGGCGGTCTGATTTCAGAGGTTGCCTGCTCTTACCTTGTAGGGCTGCCTTCCTTGTTCAGGCCTTGACACTTCTGGTCCCAGTTCTCACTGAGTGCTCTGTGTCTTGGGCTGCTTACTTGACCTCTCTGAACCTCTTTCCTCAACTGTAGCATGAGGGGTTTGGCTGAGAAGATCTATCATGTCCCTTCAATTCCTCCCTCCCTCCCTTCCATGTTCCTTCAGTTTCTGAGTACAGTTGGTTGTACTGGTGAAAAACCAGTAGGTACTTTTAAGGTTGGGAAGATTCCTGCTGCCTACTTTAGTTTGATGGGAGCCTCAATTCCAAATGAATTATGCTCTAGTGTATTTTAATTAAACCATCTACAAGCTGATTTCTTAAAAATGCAAACTCCCCGTGCGGCATGTGTGTCTGAACCCCCCACGCTCAGCTGTGGGTCAGAGTGATGCTCGAAATAACCAGAAGGCATGTGCGAGGCTGCTCACTGTCAGCCTCATGGGCAGCATTAATTGTGAGGTGCCACCAAAATGAGATACGGGGGCATAATCAGCAGATACTTCATTGATTTTGCATTCCCCACAAAGGAAGGTTAAAATGAAGCTTGTTTGTAAATGGTATTTAAACCTTGCAGTCCTGGGGACCCTTGTTGTAAAAACTGACAGAGTGGGGCCCTTGTCGAAGGGCTTCATTTTCTTTGCAGGTTGTGGAAGGAGCCCACCGCTCAACTAAGGTAAAGATTTTCCCATTTAAAGGGGCCAGAAGAGTGTAAGCTTCTGCCGTAAATTTCACAGAAGGGACCTCCACTTGTGGGCACGGTGGCTGGACTCTGGGATGGGTGTGTAATCGCATTAGTGTGATAAATTAAAGGGCCCGTATTGTTTAAATTGTCAGGCAGAACTCTATTAGAGGAGACGGTGCTACAGATCAGAGTTATGATAAATGGGCTCCTGGAGGCGCCTTGTGCTAACCTCATTGCTGGTATAGAATGCCAGATGCTGATTCCGAAGCGCTCTGGGAAAGATCCTTACTCAGACCCACGATGAGCTTACACCCAAGGTGTAATGCCATTTCTAGGTATTTGCTCTTTTGTGGTTTTGTGTCCCAGGAATAAGAGAAGCTCTTCGGGCGTGATTTCTCTTCCCTTTGAATCCTGATTACATAACTCGTAAGGTAGCTCTGCAAGCGGCCATATAATTTACAGGGCCCAGTGGCTCAGTGCAATATGAAATTGTGAGCCCCATCCTAAAAGATTCCTGAGAATTTCAAAACGGGAACAGCAGAGCATTAAACCCAGTGCAGGGCCCTGCTGAGCCTGGGGCCTGGGTGACTGTGTGGTTGCAGTCCGGGGAGCTGGCCCTGGGTATCTTGTAGGATGCTCATCCTAGACCGACTTAGAGCCACTTGTATGAAAGGTCGCTTGTGAGTGGCCGGAGGGCAGGGCTGCCGCTGTATCACCTCCGTGGGCTCTGCGGGGTCTAGTGGGGTGCCTGACCCCTATGCACGCTCAGGAGAGCCTTGCTGAGCTGAGCTGGTTCGTGGAGCGATTGTCCTGGTCTGCTGGTGGGATCTCCTGTGGCTTTCTTGGGTTCTGAGTGTCCAGAATCTGGAAACATCTAGTGCTGTGCTCTTCAGAATGGACAGGCACAAGGGGCCAAAATCCTTTAAGGAAACTCACTGTCAGAAGCTCAGGTTACAGAAGAGACAACCTGAATGTAAAACCCTTCTAGATTGTGTGTGTGTATGTGTGTGTCTAAAGCTAAAATCCTGGTAACTTTTCACTGCACAGTATAAAAGGCTGACAAATGGTGATTATCCAGCGCACCTTAATGGATAATGTGTATTTGTTTGTGGCCCTGTGTCTCAGTCCCTAGAGGGGCGGCTGCTCTCTCTTGGCTTTTCATCTCTGGCATCCCCTGCTTGGGCTCTGCCCTCTGGGTTGCATGGAAGGCCCCTGGAGAGTGTCCAGGCTTTCAGGGCTACCCCACCGCAGGGCACTCTGGTCACTCCCCTGTGTGCGAAGGAGGGGGGCGGCCCAGTGCACCTCAGCTAAGGAACTCCGGGGCGCCCGGAGCATCCTTCTCTGTGGCGAGTGGCCCCAGGGCTTGGAAGGGCCAGCTCTCCTTTGTGTGAAGTCTTTGTTCTCTCCCAGCACAGCCAGCCAGGACTTGCACACGCTCAGTGGGTCCCTTTTTCTCTTAGGAGCTGGTGGAGAAGCAGAAACTAGCATCCGGGGCTGGCTGCCAAAGAGAGGGGAGGCTCCAGCAAAGGAGAAGCTGGCCTTCATGGGTTTTAAATTGGAACTGGGGCTCTGGGCTGAGGATTAAAGTGATTTTGTACCAGGAGGGAGTGTAGGGGTTGGTGCTGGGCTCAGAATATGTAGGGATAGCTGCCCAGGTCAGCTTTTCAGAGCCTCGTCCCTCGGGAGTTGCTGTGTGCTGGGGTTTTCTCCTTTTGTCCTTGATCTGTACAGAGGTCATTGGAGGCATGAGCTCAAAGCAGCCGGAGCTGAGCTCTCCTTCATCGTTACAAGGTGAAGGGTCTGCACGGGGCTGTGAGCTCGAGGAAGGAAGAAGGAGCTGTCTCTTCTGTGTCCTGGCTGGGGAGAGGTAGCAAGCCAGGGATCCCCCCCCTTCTGGAACTGCAGCTGCCCTGTTCGGCTCTAGACCCTCTGTTGCACCTGCTGTTCTAGAAATCAGCTCCTCCCTTTCAAGGGAGCACTCGGCCCGTGTGTAACTTCTTCAGTCAATAACAACAGCACCGTCCTTTTTTTTTTTTTTTTAAAGATTTTATTTATTTATTTGAGAAAGAGAGAGTGAGAGAGAGCATGAGAGGGGAGAGGGTCAGAGGCAGAAGCAGACTCCCCGCCGAGCAGGGAGCCCGACTTGGGACTCAATCCCGGGACTCCAGGATCATGGCCTGAGCCGAAGGCAGCCGCTTAACCAACTGAGCCACCCAGGCGCCCAGAACAGCACCGTCCTTTGCGAGCAAAAGCTGGTTTTCTTTATTTTCCCTGGGAAGACATCCACAGTCATTGTTTTTATTTTGAAAAGAAAAATAATCAGAGAAAAGCCCACAATATTTTTATTACCTGGTGTGGGAGTCGGAGATCACCTAAATAATACTTCTGGGTTAAAACCATGGGGGAAGAAAATCTCAATGCACCAGCGAAAAATGAGAGAGAGAGAGAGAGAGAGCTAGAGAGATATGAAAAGATGAATGTGCTAAAATAGTCTTTCTCTTCTGCAAACCCCTTAACCTCCAAAGGGGTGGGGACCTTGCTCGTCTGGCCTGCCCCCCTGTGCCCCGCACCACACTTTAGTACAGCCACGCTTAGTGGAATCTGTTAATGGATGAATGAACCAGAGACTGGGTTCCTGTTGGGCCTGTGAGCCAGCATTCTTGGGCAGTGGTCTCAAATGGAAGGAAACTATAAAGATACAAGAAAATTACTCTGTCCTGTTGGAGACATCATGGTCAGTACTTCCCATAACCCAGTTAATCTCCCCTTTGGCCCTGAGAGGTAGATGACATGAGATTTGTTTTGTAGAGGGGCAGGTCAAGCACAGAGAGGTTCAGTAACTTGCCTGGGACCAACCAGCTGGGAGGGCCTGGGCTGAGATTTGGTTCTAAGACGTGCTGTATGGCTGTGCGGCAGGAGATGTTAGGGAGGGAGAGAAGTAACATTTATGGCCAGCCAGATGTTGGGGATGCCTTGGGTGTTCCCACTCGGTGAGCCCTAACCCACAGAAGGCCACAGGCAAGGAAGTAAAATGCTGGCTGCTAGGGAATCAGTGGTGGCTAAGTTGTGTCTGGGCCCTGCAGACTCGGAGCTCAGAGTCCAGTGGACGGACTAGACATAAACACTTAGTCAAATGGTCATTTAATTGCAGTGGTGATGAGTGTGTCACAGGGGAGACCTTAGGGGCAGGAGTGGTGCATGAACGTGCTTGTTGTCGCATTGGGTCTTCTAGCCCAGGGTACAGGGGGTGTCAGAGACTTCCAGGCCACGATGGATGAAGCTGGAGGAGAGTGGGCAGAAGGAAGTTCTGGGCCCAGGGCAGAGGGAGGGAAGGCCCCAGCAGGCCTCCGGAGGGGCAGAGTCTGCAGCTACTGGTTAAGCGACAAGGTGGTCCTGGTGGGCGTGAGGGTGGGGGGTACACAAACCCAAGTGAGGTGCTGGGACCTTGCGGTTCTCTCTGTAAGGTTTAGAGAACATGGAGTCCTTGTTCCTGGAGACTGGGTTCCTGGGGAGAGCTGCCACTCCAGCATCGCGCCCCTGTGGGCGGGGTGGCTCACCCTGCCTAGTGCCCCCTGCCTTCTGTCTAGAGGGAAGCTGGGCTTCCTCTGGGCACAGTTAGGGCTCCTGGGACCTCTTTGTCTTCTTGCTCCTTTGGGAGATTTGAGAAATTCTCTGGAAGTAACTTGCAGAGAGGAAAATGTCCAAGGCCAAGGTGAGGACTCAGTGTCTTCCCTCCCTGGGGGTAGTGGCCCCCTTAGCCATGAAGTGGGAGACTCAGGACCCAATGGCGAGTTCCTTCCCCTGGCAGTGCGGCGGGAAGCCTCGGGCCTGCTGTTGACCGTGCAGCCTCTGCCCCAGGAAGTCTTCTATGGAAAGAGGCCGAAAGAACATGTGAGCCCGCCCTTTTAAAGCCCGCACCTCGGACCTCACCCCTGCCGTGTGCCTGGCCAGGCCGCCAAAGTAAGCAGGCCCCCGGTGCGGCCGAGGAGGGCCCAGGGCTCGCAGCCTTCTGGCCACATCCACCCCGGAGAAGCCATTTAAGACCCTGGAAACCCATCAAACCTGGCAACGGGAGGTCATTAGCCGTCTGACTACGAGCTGGGTCATAAAATAAACCCTGAGTGGTTACGAGCTCTGTTAACCATCCTAAAATGCACAAGCAGAGGAGGCTTGTGTTTGGCGCCTCTGAAAGGAAATGGTGTCCATCTGATGGGAGGACATTCACCTTCCTCAGGGCGACAGGACTGGATTGCCTTGGTGTATCCGCACTGTGTTGAACTGCTGCGTGCCCTTTGCTTCTCTCTTGGTTTTGTATGGGGCAGAAACTGAGCACCACCCGTTCTAACTTTCTTTTTGTATGAACTTTTTTCTTCTCGGAGTATGCTGTCCACTAGAGAGCACCTCCCAGATGCATACTGCTCTAGGGATTTGCACAAACAGAACTCACCTGTGCAACCAGCGCCGAGGATAAGAATAGGAAAGCACCCCAGAACCCCTGGTTCCATTCTGCTCCCTAATCAAGCCCCCAACCCCCAGCCAGGGGGAACCACCGTCCTGACCTCCGCAGCCTTGGTTGGTTGCCCCTCTTCTGTGGGATTGACATAAACAGGGCCATGCGGTGCGTTTTCCTTCTTTCTGAATCCATGTGCCTAACACTGTGTGTGTGAGCTTCTTCCCAGGTGTAGCTTGCAGCTGTAGTTGGTTCTTATTTGTAGCTGAATTAGAGTTACCCACTCCACTGTGGGGAGACACTGCCCTTTCCAGTCTGTGGCTTTACGTCTAGCGCTCCGAGCTTTCTAGCGTGTCTTTGATGAGCCTCTGGGCACGGTGCTGTGGAGCACCTACCTGGTGGTAGAATTGTGGGTCTTTGGGAATGAGCATGTTCAGCTGTCGTAGACGCTGCCAGTTTTCCAGACGTACAAGTCCCACCAGCTGTGTACGAGTTTCCTGAAGGAAGAGCCTGGAACGACCATCCCATGAGACTGACTGCCCTTTGCCCCCCGCCCCAAATAGGAAGGCCCTGGGGGGATAACCGCTGGTCCTTCTGCGGGTTGGTGTTGCATGGATGTATGGGAACTGGTAGAGAGAAGGTCTTTATGATGCCCCACAAAGACACCTCTGTCCTTACCAGGGCTCTGCATCCCACAGTCACCTGTCACTGGAAGCCTATCTTCGTACCTGAACTTGGGGATGGGGATTTGTTGGTCTCTGAAAAGAGCACAGAGTCCAGCATCTTAGTTGTCACCCTTTGGGTGTCTCTTGCCTTGGAATAAAGCCTGGGATGCCTCTCTCCTAAGGAGCATGGGTGGCCGTGATCACCACTTCATGGCTCCGTCTGGAAAGGTTTTATTTGCAAATCAATCCGGTCCCAGAAAGAGCTGGTTCTGTGCAGGCCCTTCTTTTGTGCAGCTTGACCAGCCAAACCTTCCCATCCCGTGTTCAAGGTGGGCAAGGAGCTCTTCCTTCCCCCATGGCTGCTGTTCAGTGTGACCAGGGGTCCAAAGCAGGGGGAGAAGGCAGTCGGCATTTCCCTAGGGTCTCTGTTTGTTGACAAGCGCTCTGAGCACAGGTGGGCTGCTCTCCTGTTGCTGACCGAAAACTGAAGGGGAGAGACTATGGCAGGGTCCCCGAGGCACAGTCCCCCAAGTGCAGAGCCCCGCTGGGGCCCTGGGTGAGTTCCAAGGGGAGTGCTCCGCCCTGGCTCCACGAATTCCTAACTTAAAACAGTGAAGGCTGGATGTGGGAGACTCAGAAGGAAGGACACTCTGCGGCTATTAGCTGAAGGCTTAAAAGTCCCCTGGGGTGATTGCCCGCCTGCCTCCCCGTGTCCCCAGTAGATTCAGGAGATCTGCGGCCGGGCCAGGCAGCTGTGTTTTTATCTAGTGCCCTAGGTGAGTCTTAACATCAATTGTAGGAAACAGTGACTTCCCAATGTCTTTGCTGGGAGGCTGGGTAAGGAGGGGAATAAGGACATATGGAACAGACCTGGTTGTTAAGGAGCTCAGGGTCCTGGGCAGCCCCGTGCAGTAGAACTTTCTGTGACAACGGAGGGGCACTGTATCTGCTCCACCCATATGGTTACACCAGCCACACGTGGCCAGTGGGCACACGGGATGTGGCCGGTGTCCCTGAGGAACTGCATTTAATTTTAATTAATTTAAATTTAAAAAGATACTCAGTTCAGTTATTGGACAACTTCTAAGAATGTTTGGGGCAACTTGGGCATGTCACGCTCCGTTTTAACTGTATATTTTATGGAATCTGAATACGCATCAGGTCCTTCCGGTGAAAATTTAGCACCCAAATTGAGATGTGCCCTAAGTGCAAAAATACACCCTGGATTTTGAAGACTCAGTATGAAAAAAAATACTGCAAACAATTTCATTAATTGCTTTGATAGTGCATTCATGCTGAAATGGTAATGTTTTGGATATGTCAGGTTGACTAAGATATGTGAGAATGAACGTCATGTGGAACATTTAAACGTGGGCGTGTGGCTCCCATTCTCTCTCTCTAGGACACGCTGCTCTGGGGATTCTCTCTCTTCCTTGCTTGGGAGTTGAGCCAGAGCGCTGGGTCTTGGGAGGAGGTGAGAGCTGCTTGCTGTCTCCTGTTGTTTTGCTCACCTGGAAGCGGGATTTGGGGCTGATTACACACCTGGCCCTTCACATGGCCTCATCTGAGGTCGGGGGGAGAACCCTCAGTGAGCTGCCCGAGTGCGCTGCCCTACCGGCCACGTCTCTCCGGGGGATCCCTTTGGAAACGAGCATTTCTCTGATGCCCCGGCCTAGAAGATAGTACTCCGAACACTGGGCAACAGAAGTGTGTCCCAGAAAGTGAAATGGATTTCGTTTCTGCCTGGTCTTGGCGCCTGTGCTTCTGGAGGGCAGTGGGAGGCCCCTGGAGGAGCCCCGGGCAGGTGGGCAGGTGTGGCGGGCAGTGGGGCTCAGGGGAGCACATCCGTGTGCCAGGGGGCACTGTGGTTCAACAGCTCATTCTCACCCCGCCCCCAGCCCATCTGTCTGATTACCTCCTTTGTGGGATTCTAGATGCCTCCGCCACCTGGCCTGGGAGCCCACCACACAGGCCTTGTGTGGCTCACTGCGGTGGCCCTGGCTCAACACTTGGGCCCAGCCCACAGTAGGGTTTCATGGACTTTGTCAAATAGGTTAATTTGGAGCATGCTGTCTGAAGATCCAGTAAGGCCCTCGGGGGTGGGGGATTGGTCTCCCTGAAGTTATACCCCAGTGGGTGGGCTGGGAGGCCCTGACTTGGGAATAGTTAGGAAACAGAGACCACCGTTGTGCCTTATTCTAAAATTCTAAGCAGGTTTTTTTTTTTTTTCCTTCTAAAAACTGTTTCTTGGACAACACCATAGCCATTACACATTGCAAGAGAAAGCTTCCCACCTGTGCAGAGTTCTGTTTGTCTGCTTGACCTTCCTCTGCTGTTTGCTTCCGACAGCACCCTGGGCCACCTCCACGTTCTCTTGTTGCCCCAAGAAGCAGGTGGGGCCATGTGTCCAAAGTTGGAACGGTCCCATGTTAGTGGGAAAGCAGAGTGAGAGAAATCTGTGCCTCTCTGAGGGGAGGATTAGGGACTGGTTGAGCAGGGACAAGCTGGCTCGCTGGGGAGGGCCGCAGGCTGGGCTCTATCCCAGGTGTCCCTCAGTGGGAGCTTGTGGATGACTTGGGTCCTGGTTCATGGGTCCTCTGCTTGGCCGTTTAAAGTCAGTGACTCAAATTTCTACACCTGAAACCATAGACTTTCCAGTAAATACCTGCCCTCTTCGGCTGTCACCAGGCCATAGGCTCTGCTGTCTGCTAGTTCGAGTTTCTCCTTCTGTACTGGTTGACTTTGATGGTGACATCACAGCGTGGGGGGTGGGGCACCAGATGACTTGCCAGGGACCCTTGGGCGCCCCGGCAGCAGCCTCCCGAGGACCAGACCCAGGGACTTGTGTCGTGTGATACCGTTGAAACAACCTCTGCCCATTGTCATCCATTCCAGCTGGCTGCTGGGGTCCGAAAACAGTGGGGATGAACTTGAACCTCACTAGACTCTTGTGTCTCCTGGCTGTATGTATGGTCTGTGTGGCCTTGATTTTTACGAGAGCGGAGCTTGTGGAATTCGGTCGACCCCAATTCTTCCTACATTTGGGAGTTTTAAGGAATGTGGGAAATCAAATGGGATTTTGGTTGGTGGGAGTTTGCACCTTTGCCGGGTGAAACTCAGCCCCATGGCTTCCAAGGGAGGGGCCTCTGGGGCATGGTGCTAAGCCGGATGTCTGTGGAGGGAAGGGCTGCCTCCCCACCTCTGAGAGGCAGGGTCCCCACCCTGACTGATCGTGTCGCACTCACGTCTGACTGCGGTTTAGCCCAGAGAGGGACTTGCTCGTACCTGTTTGGATACTTTCTTCCTAGCTTGGATTATCTCTTTGCTATGTTTTCTTTGTGGGCTTGAGGCCCAGAATCAGACCTACCATTCTAAGATAAAAATGATACTGCTTTAATCACTTGAATTTGTGTTTTTTATTAACATGGAACACTTTGCAGTTATTCACAAGGTCTTACTTTTAAGAGATCTGTTTCCTCTGTCTTTCTGGCTTCCTTTTTTTTTTTTTTTAATTTTAAGACTATGGCCATCAAGGCATGGATATGAAAGCAGAATTTTTTATAAGAGCACAGCAATTCTTTTTAAACTGACTTAGAAGACATTAAAATGTATGTGTTTTGATCTTCTTTTCCTGGATTAGAATATGAAGGATCAGTTGTTGCAACAGACAGCAAAGCAAAGTAATTCATTTCTGATGCATTTCAGTGAGCCAGCCTTCTAGGAGAGGCCAGAATGAAACACGGAGCTGAGTGAGACAGAGCAGAACAGACCAGAGACCTACCTGACATGTCAACGAAACACAGACCCAAAGAGCAGGAATAATAATAGGAATGGGAGGGGCGCCTGGGTGGCTCAGTTGGTTAAGCGACTGCCTTCGGCTCCGGTCATGATCCCGGGGTCCTGGGATCGAGTCCCGCATCGGGCTCCCAGCTCCGCGGGGAGCCTGCTTCTCCCTCTGATCCTCTCCCCTCTCATACTGTTTCTCTCTCTCTCTCTCTCTCTCTCTCTCTCAAATAAATAAAATCTTAAAAAAAAATAGGAGTGGGAATGATAGTTACGGTGAAGATACACATAATTAGGGTGGCTGCCATCTAGTCAAGGACTTAGGGCGTGCCAGGCTCCCTGCTCAGCACTGCCCATGGGTTATCTCAGCCCTCCCTGCAGTTCGTTCCGTTAGACTAGACATTATCATCATTATCTCTAGTGCTCAGATGGGGAACTGAGGTGGGCTTGGGGTCAGGCCTTGGAGCCAGAACGAGAACCCCAGCCGGCTGGATGAGCCATGTGCTCATAACCTCCACCCTCATCTGAGCCCTTGGCATGCAGAACCGCTCATCTGTGGAGCCTCCTCGCCGCCACCCACCCCCCGGTTCTGCCTGTGACCCCCAGAGCAGGTGAGGACTGGAGGCAGTGACCCCTGGAATTAGCCAGATGCTCATTTTTTGCTTCCATTATTCTAATAGCTCAGGCAAAGGTTCTGGGAGCTTTGACATTAAGTATCTGGCTAATTGCTTCATTTTACATGTTTGGACGCAACTTTTAATGAAATTTGAAAACCCGACTCTATGTGGGGAAAATGATGTTAACATATTTCTAACTTTGTTTCCCCAAATTCCTGACGGCTGAGGCTTCCAGTTAGGAGCTTAATTGCCCAATACGTCACATCCTCCCACTGCCCTGCTTGTCAGACTTGAAAGTCAACTTGGGTTTTGGGCCGATTGATTGACCTTTCCTTACTTGTGAAACGAGAGCTTTAAACCAGCTGGTTTCTCAGGTGTCTGGCTCTGTGCTGGTGGCTTCCGTGCCCAACCGAAGGGTAGGTCTGAGAAGGTCAGCACAGATGTCTGCTCTCATCTGAGTCCCTCCTCACTGCCCAGCCCTGGTGACGGAGCAGCTGGGTCTGAACGAGATGCCGCAGTTTCACTCATGTGAAGGGAAATGACCGGCCAGAAAATATCCATAAAAGATAAGTATCAGGCACCTGGGTGGCTCAGTTGGTTAGGCGACTGCCTTCGGCTCAGGTCATGATCCTGGAGTCCTGGGATCGAGTCCTGCTTCGGGCTCCCTGCTCGGCGGGGAGTCTGCTTCTCCCTCTGACCCTCCCCCATCTCATGTGCTCTCTCTCTCTCTCTCAAATAAATAAATAAATAAAATCTTAAAAAAAGAGAGATAAGTATCTAAGAGCTTCATGCTACCTTTGAACGAGGTTCCTAATTTCTTCTTTGAAATCCCCCAAGAGGATTTTAAAGAGGCTTGAAGTAATGCTGCTCGCAGGAGTCCTGGCACATTATCGGATCCTCCAGCGTGAGTGCAGAATGTGGTGTCTGGGAGGGCGGCTGTCGCGTTGCCCGGGCTGGGGGCCCTCATGCCCAGCAATGCTCACAGAAGGCCAGCCGGTGACTCTGGGATATGCAAACAGCTCTTCTGCTCCAGCTGCAAAGCCCCTTTGACCCAAAGACCCAAGCCGGGGTGTGTGCTAAATAAAGCAGGCCCTGAGACCAGAAGGCCCTGTGCGGTCCCGGAAAGTTTTGTGGGGAGCACAGGGGGGCCAGGGGGAGCCACCCTGCGAAGGAGGGAGGTGATCCGCAGTCTAGGCAGGGTGCCACCCTGTCCAAGCTGAAATGGCTCCATCTCTTTTCCAGACTGTGAAGTGAATGCTTTTGGCCATTCCTAGCATCTTGGGGATTTGTTCCCCATCCTTCCCTTTCATCTCAGGTTTTACGATGGCAAAAAGCGTGTGAAAACCTCAGAAAAACTGAGTCAGCCGAAGACGGTCCAGTCAGGTCCGAACTGTTTGTCATCAGAAGGTGAAGGTCATCCCTGTGCAGGAACGTTTAGAAAAAAGATCAGCCCCCATTGCTGTGTGAAAGTGTCGAGTCGTTTCTCCCTGTTGGTGTGGTGAGAGGAGGCATGGGTAGGGCCTGGGAACAGAGGCAGAAGCAGGGACGGACATATCCTGGAGGCCGTGGTGGGAGAGAGCCCCGGGTTCAAGCCCCAGGTTGTGTGAGGCGGCGGGGTCCATCCCCCACGCCTGCCCCTCTGCGGGAGCAGAGCCAGCCCGTGCCCACAGCCCTGCCCGCCCCAGCCCTGTGCTATGCCACCAAGAAGACTTTAACCCCGTAAAACCCAGTAAGTCCCTCAAATTCATGAAATGGAGGAACGCACAGAATTACAGAGGGAATTGGTATTTTATCTCTTCTGAAGTAGAGAAGAGGGGAGAGGAACAGAGGGGCCGCAGAAGAAAAAGGGAAAGAAAGAAGGACAAAGAAAGGTAATTTGGATTTTTAGTCCACTCTCCGCACTTGATGTTTTTGAGACATTTCCAAACCCTTTACAGGAAGGGAATGAAAACGATCTGAAGGGCAGAGGGGTCTCTCTTTTCCCTTTTGTTGTGACCTCAGTCCTGGGATTTGTGGCCTTGTGTGGAGAGACATGGCGTCCAAGCGCATTCAGAAATTTGCCTGAAAGGGGTGGCGGGGGGGTGTAGGAGCTGAAGATGGGTAAAAACAGAACGGAAAAAACAAACCTCTGGCCATAGATAAGAATCATATACTTTACTAAGACATATCATTTTGTGTCTTCTTAAGCATGAAAGCTAATTTAGACGAGGGGGGCGCTTGACATTGGCAGGAATGAGGCGCAGCCACGGGCCCCAGCGGCCCAGGCTTCTGCTCCCGCGGAACTGGGGCGGTGGGGGTGGCTCTCGGAGGCGTCAGGAACCTGAGGCCAGGGGGGCCCCCGGGGCCAGCTCCAGACCCAGCAGACACCAGGAAGTGGGTTTTCAGTGCCAGAAGGACTAATCCTAGAGAGGCAGAATTTCACCATGCAGAATTTTAAGTTCTATTTTAAATACCACCACCCCCTGCGTTTATTGGGAATTCTCTATTTGCAATGGGCTATATTTTTATATGTGTTGCCTGCCACCTGTCTTCTTTCTCATTTTCTTCCTTTAGGAAATAGTGGTAAAAGTGAATGGAAGAGGCACTGTGGCCACCGTGGAGATCACAGTACATGGTCAGGGCGGAGGCCAGCCCAGGAAGCACACACAGAGATGGGAGCTGAAAGGGGTTGGATGGATGAGCATGGGGCCCTACTTGGTGTGGGGTTCAGGGGGGCCCTTGGCTGACACCTGAAGGGTGATAGGAGTTCATGAGCCAAACAGGCTAGTGGTGTCAGGGAAGGTGGTAGGTGGCCAGGGGAGCTGGGGGGTGGCAGTGGGATGGACGGTAGAGGGGGCACCCAGGGCCTCTGTTTCTCCCTTCATCTTCCTACAGTATGGTAGGAGAGTGGATAATGTCCCCCCATTTACAGCCCGGTGGCCCAGAGCTCAGAGGTTAGGTGGCCTGCCCAAAGTCATACAGTTGGGTGTGGTGGTTTCAGAATCCGGTGGTGTCCCTGGCCTGCAGGTGCCACCAAGCCTGCTGGGTGTTCCTGCCCCGCTCACCATGCATTCCTGTGGACTCTAATCCAACTCTCGGGCTTCGGTTCCACAGCCTCTGCTGGGCCTTTGGAGGGAGGAGGAAAGCATCACATAGGCGCTTGGGTTGTGTAGAAGAAAAATTCTTACTGTCTGTGAGCTGACTTGAGGTCTGAACAACTGTGTGCTTTAGCCAAATATTTATTTTGCTGAAACAGAGACCAGAGCAGTTCTTGATAGCAAGTCAGCTATAGGGACTTCATTAAAGTCAATTGTTTTATTAAGTTGAGACTTTTTTTTTTTTTAGCTCTCTGCCGACAAGTCCTGACCTTTATAATGAGTCCTGAAGGCTTCCCAAGTCTTTATGAAAAAGATTCCACTTTTCTGTGGTTAGTTTGAAGAGGTTGCTTTGTTGACGTGTTGACACAGAACCGAGGATCCAGAACAGCTCTTGCAGCTCAGTTGTCTGATCTCATACGCTGGATAGCTTCCTTCTATCTCCCCACTCTGCTTTACCTACTTGCGAAAAAAGGGTGGGCAAGAGGCAGCCCCTGTTCACCAGCAAGACGGGCAGAGAGGTGCTGGAGAGATGCGGGGGTGTTCTTGGAGAACATAACCTTTGCTAGGATACTTCAAGTATTGAAACTCGGAGAGGTTTTTTTGAAAAATAGAGGCCACTCCACATTTCAAGAATGTCTCCACTTCATGGAGAGGAGAATTCCTTTTCCAGAGCCTGGCCATATCCACGTCCCGTGTCGGGGGGCGGCGGGGGGGGGGGGGATACTCGTCTATAAATAATACTTGCTTGACCTATTTCTTTTACAGAGTTGTGACTGTGGATGCCGGAGTTGAGTGAGGTTATCAGGAACTGGGCCTGTTTTCTTAAACGTCTAAAGGAGGCTTTGAAACCGCTATCTTGTAACTTGGTTCCTTCTGTGGGTCTCCCCTTCCATCCGAAAAGTAGCACTTGGCTCCGGGTGTCCCGGTGGCACTGGAGTCTTTGTCACCGTGTCACCACGGGGAGGTCTCTCCACACCTGGCCCGTATGACGGAGCCTTTGCAGCTTTCCTCCTTCCTGCCTCGCAGCCAGACTTGGCTGGGTCTTCATACACGGGCGGGCATCCCTCCTGCTGAGCCGAGATCCCCGCGGCAGCAGTGGGCAGGAGAGGAGGAGAAATGAGGGTGGTGGTTC
Organism: Callorhinus ursinus; assembly: GCF_003265705.2. Classification (NCBI taxonomy): domain Eukaryota; kingdom Metazoa; phylum Chordata; class Mammalia; order Carnivora; family Otariidae; genus Callorhinus; species Callorhinus ursinus. Next base: position 8,346,404 of record NW_027397120.1, read on the forward strand.
AGTTGCTGCTTCTTGGACGCTCGGCACCGGCGGCCAGCATCACACAAGCGCACAAGCATTTCGCGTGGGTTACCCCACTCAGCGCCTGCGGCGATGCGGTAGGTGTAGCCAGGCTCTCCGTTCTGCAGGTGAACAGACAGGTGAACAGAGGTGCAGAAGGGGGACGCAGTGTGCCCGGGGCGCACCGACCAGGTGGGCATGTGTACACTCACATACTTCTCACTTTGGGTTTTCGTCTTTTTTTCTCTGCCACCACATTATTCTTTCCACGAGGGCAATGTGCCCGTTCCCACGCCTGCGGACCCATAGGACGCTGGATCCTGGATCATCATCGTCAGAGTCTCATTTGGCATCGGTGACCAGCACAGGACATTGTCCTCCGGGGTCCCCGTTTGCTCAGGGGCCCTTGGTGCTCTTTTGACCAGTGCGCGCGCACACGATTATAAACAAGCACACCCACTCTGGCGTTTCCATGGCAGTGGCAGGAAGGCAGGGTGCACTCCCAGGCACACATCCTTCCTAGTGAAATGGGGATGGGATTTTTTTTTTAAATGACAGTTGAGCATTAGGGTTTGGCCGGGGGAAGATGCTGTCAATGCAAAGGTAACTTGAGAAATAAGGGGATGACGTGAGGCTTCCGTGTAATGTCCCGTTTGTACTTTGCGCAAAGCCCTTTAGCGCCACCAGCCCCTGCCTCGAGGGGCCCTGTGGCCTCAGTGCCACGCCCCCGGCCACCCGAGCTGGGGACAGGGACAAGAGTTCACTCATTTCCCACAGAAGGGGAAACCGAGGCTCTAAGATGAGAACTCCTGTCCGGGGGGGTCTTGGCCCGGTCTGTTTTCCACTGGTCACACCATTTTATTCAATATTTATTATTATTATTTCATCTTTACTGTCTTTGTGGTGACGAAAGGAATACTTGCTCTATGTGAGGAGACTCAGAAGTCGGACGGAGACGTGTAAGTGGAGAGCGGATCCCTCCCGCGGCCCACCCCGACGGCTGGTGTGTCCAAGTGCGTGTGCGGGGACGGGCAGTTTGGGTTCAGCTTGTGTTTAAATACAGCTCTGCCTCTTACTTGCTGGGTGATTTAGGACAAGAGACTTCACTGCCCAGAGTCTCGGTTTTCTTACCTGCAAAATGGAGCAACTACCTGTGCCTTTAGCGTGACCTCATCATCGAGGGAGACGGGAGGCAGCACGGTGCCTGCCACAGAACAGGAGCTCAGGACCTATGGGTTCTCCTCCCCCTGCCCTATAGCAGCATTTCTCAAACTCACCTCCAGGGTACCCTGAAGGCAGAAGACCGTTCCCCCTAGGGTGCCCCCAGCTGGCCCCAAGCAGTGTGCAGATGGCAAGGCAAGATTTCGGGCAGATTTTGGGAGACGAACCATGAGAGACGATGGACTCTGAAAAACAAACTGAGGGTTCTAGAGGGGAGGGGGGGTGGAGGGATGGGTCGGCCTGGTGATGGGTATTCAAGAGGGCACATTCTGCCTGGAGCACTGGGTGTTATGCACAAACAATGAATCATGGAACACTACATCAAAAACTAATGATGTAATGTATGGTGATTAACATAACAATAAAAAATTTAAAGAAAAAAAGATTTTGGGCAGATTTTGTATCACTTAGTGATATATCTGAGCTTAACTTTACTTAAAAACAATGCTTGTTATGTTGGAAATGTTTACGTATTTTGAACATGGAAGCTTCAAATTGTCTTGTAGCTTCCTGCAGCCCTTGGCACACCTCTCCACACCCCTGGGGGGCTGGCGCACCTCCCCACACCCCTGGGGGGCTGGCACACCTCCTCACACCCCTGGGGGGCTGGCACACCTGCCCACACCCCTGGGGAGCTGGTGCACCTGCCCACACCCCTGGGGGGCTGGCAAACCCTGGGGGGCTGGCACATCTCCCCATATCCCTGGAGGGGCTGATGAACCTCCCCACACCCCTGGGGAGCTGGTGCACCTGCCCACAGCCCTGGGGTCTAAACACCCAAGCTAGGATTGGTGCTGGAGTGGTCCTTCCCTCTTGCCACACCTAGTAAGGGCCAGACCTGTGGGCCGACCGTGAATGTTCATCGCCTGCAGACGACACCCTGGAGAAATCCCATTTCACCTTGTTCTGAAACCCTTCCGCAGACATGGTGATTCTGTCAGATTGTTCACTCTCTCCATCAAAAAGAAATAAATTCCAAAGAAGTGTTTTCAGGAGGTTCTTCTTATTCAAGGGTTAACCAGCTTTTTATTTTGCTTATCTTTGGAAATAAAACAATGTTTAAAACTATTCAGACCAGCAAAGCCATCTGGTGGGGAGTACACGGCTGCTCTCCATTCAATTGTGCCGCCTTTAATTTATGCACTGAAGGGTGCCGCTGTACATCTGCAAAAGCATTATTCGCACTTGGTTTTGAACATGTGAGCTATGTGTCTATGCAAGATCTCTCTTCTTCACTCGAACTGAAGGACATCTGGGTTGGGCTTCCTCTGCTCTTGGCGGCCTTCTACTCTTCCTGAATTCCTACCTGAGCAGGCGGGAGGGTTCTGGGGACCAGCCGGGCGGGGAGAGGCGCCTTCCTCCTTTTGGCCCTGAGATGTCATCTCTGTGCCTTATACTTGGAGCCGCTGCTACTTTTTATTCACTTTGCTGTTTGTGTTAAGGGAACATTGTTGCACGGCAGCCAGAATCTGCCTCTCATCTTTACAGGCTACTTGTACAAGAGCCACAATGACCCCTCGGCCCACATCGTGTCACTTTTTCCTGGTAGTCAAGGTTTGTCGTGGCAGGTGTTGGAACCCTTGAAAGCACGCATAAAGAACAGTAACGGATTGTATCCCGTAGCTGGGTTCCTGAGATCACTGGACCATGTGATGTGTCTGCTTTGGGAAGAAGAGGATGAGGGCTGAGTGGTGCCTCCAGTCACGTGGCTGGTTAAGGGGTGCGGCAGGTGCTCCGCCCAGGCCTGTTGATCCCCAGGTCTGCTCTCTCTCTACTTGAAGTCATATGGAGGAGGAGGGGTAGAGCATAACATTCTCTGGGCCACAGTTTCCCCATCTGTGAAGTGGAAATGCTCATTGGGCTTTTCCTCTTAGATTGTCATGATGTATAAACAGGGTAATCCAAAAAGTCATAGCCTGGTGTCTGGGCACAAGGAAGCCCTGATAAATCTGAGCTCATGTCACTTTTATTGTTGTCACTAAGTGGCCAAAGCTTTGTTTTGGATATCTGCTGGGCGTTTGCTCCTTCACTCAGTAATTAAAAAAAAAAAAAAAGATTTAGTGGGTACCTACCCGGTGCCAGGCACGGTAGATATCGAAGCTTGTGTGGGGGGATCTAGTGCCTGTACTGATTGGAATTCGGGGCTGAGCGTCACTGACTCTGCCCTCGAAGAGCTTACAGGGAGACACGGCCGGTGAGCTGGGTGATGGTTGCTCTTGCCGTCCTGGAAGCCTTGATTTCTGAGCCTGTTTCTCCCAGAGCCACGGTCTTACCTGATGGTGTGGTGTGGGAGAGAGGCCATGGGCTTTGCAGCATAACAGGCCTTCAGTTGCATTTTGGTCCTGCCATTGGCTAGCCGTGGCGGGGGCTCTGTGTTCGCCCTAGCTGTGCCTCAGTCTCCCACATATCACACAGGGGTTGCAGTGCTGACCTCAGAAGGTTGTCATCAAGAAGGGAACTCACATCGGGGCGCCTGGGTGGCTCAGTTCGTTGAGCATCTGATTCTTGATTTTGGCTCAGGTCATGATCTCAGGGTTGTGAGATCGAGCTCCGCACTGGGCTCCGTGCTCAGTGCAGAGTCTGCTTCAGATTCTCTCCCTCTCCCTCTGCCCCTCCCCACCCACTCTTTCTCTCTCTCTCAAAAAAAAAAAAAAAAAAGGAAGGGACCTCACATGGTGCGCTCATCCTCTGGGGTCCCTGAAAACCGTATTTTGGGTCTGCACAAAGGGTGATATTTAAGTTTGAATTTTGAATGCTTATTAAAACAGACCAAACATTGCTTCCGTGAAATGTTTTACCTTATGCGACTGTTGTTGCTTCCTTGCCAAGAGGCATTAGGTGGGCAGGTTTCACAGCAAATCGTGAAAGCTCGTCTCCAGTAGGTTCTACCTTAATAGAATACCACCGTCGGTAGATCTATAAGCTTGAGTGGAAAATCTAGTACCTAAATCTAGTATGGATTTTCATTACCCCTGGCAATAATAAAGTGAGTCATCAGAAATTGTTTTTCCCCCCAACTGGTTTCGGAAACAGAAAATTGTCGGTGGTGTCACAAAGACCTTTCACGTCTCAGCTCCATGAACCAGTGCTGGTTCTCCCGGGGTCTGCAGACTCTCGGGGCCGGTGGGGGGGCCCGGGGGGCTTGTGGTCTGCCCTTGAAATGGGATATGTGATTCTGAGTGTGGCCACGTTTCTGGAGACTTTGTTCTGGAGTTCGCTGCAATGTTCCAGAGGGCCTGGACTGTGTTTTTCATATTTGTTGCCTCAGCAAATGCAGTGGGTGCTTGATAAACATGTGCTTAAGGGTGCGGGCTAAGGAAAAACCACTTTTGTGTCTTTTGGGCTAATTGTGCAGCTTTTTCTTTTCTTTTCTTTTTTGCCTAGCCTGAAGGAGGTATGCACTGGCTTCTCTGTGCTTGCTGCAACATTACCGGCTTCTTAACAGCCTTACGAGACAGAGAGATGATGGCAGTGGGTTTGTAGCAGGGAAACCTTCCCTTCAAATCATACACTGCGAGTGCTCGGGCTGAAAGAGGTAGTGCTGGCTCCAGGTTTTACCTGCAAGGAAACAGGCGCAGAGTTGCAGTGACTTGCCCTGCTGACCCGCCAGGTTAGTGATCAGGTCCGGACTGAGAACACCCTGGGGAATATCTGCTCAGGGGCCACGTGCAGTAGCTTGCTGCCTCGTCGGGAAGGTGCTACTGTTGTGGCTAGAAAGTTTCTTTCAAAGCACGGAGTTGAGGAAGTCGCCACCTCAGCCGTAGAGCTTCCAGGCTTTTCCCTTTGATGCATAAGAACAAAAGGATAAGAACAAAAGGGGCCCGGGGCTTCTTCGTCTGCCTCCCCTCCACAGGGCCCTTTCCATTCCTCCCTGCTGTCCTCGCTTCAGCATTCTGAGCATGGACCAGCCCCCACCTCCGTCCCCTGCCTCACACTTGGCGCACCAGGCCAGCCTCTGCAAACCTTGTCCCTACCCTGGTCCCACCCCCCTCCCCCCCACCGCCCATCATGCCCATCATACTTTGCAGCTGGAGCAGACACCCGTGCATGATGAACAAAGTCTGAATTGAGACGGTTTAAGACTCGGTGACCCAGGCCGACAAGGTGAATGAGGGAGGTACCTGCCTTGCTCCCCGTGTCCACTCCTGCATGTCCAGTGCCCCCTGCCCTATATCTCTGTGCAAATCTGTTCTTTAGGAGAGAATTTCTTGGAGGGATGGGAAGGGACTGGGAGGAACTACCGGACTGTCCGAGGCCAGGCCAGGGTGGTGGGGTGGAGGGGAGGATGGGCTCCCTGTTGATGAGGTGTGTGTGGGGGGAGACAGGGTTCAGGACGCTGGACCTCTATGATGAGCTGTGCATCCTTGGGCAAGTACAGAATCCCATCGGGCCTCGGTCTCCTCATGTGAAATGCAGGCCTGAATGAGCGGGTACCCGCAGGTTGGATTCACAGGTGTTGACCTGGGCCCTGACTGCACACCATCGTTCTTGAGATGTTCCAGGTCTGTCATAGGATGAAGGACTTTACAGTAGAAGTCTCCAGGAATCCTCCACGAGTTCCTTTCTGCTCTTACCTCCCATCTGTAAAGAATTGGCTTGCGTAGCCCAGACTTTTAGACCTTTGGCGACGGGCACATTTCTGGATAACTGACCCTCCGTGGCAAGCACTGAGCAGGTTATGGATGGATGATCATTCTGAAGGGGCTCAGCTTTTCCCAAGTTGCACCCCCAGCTGTCTCAGACTCTCCAGGGCTCCCCACCCTCGTTACCGGGGCACCCAAATAATCCTAGTCGGCTCTGCTCATTAGCATCTTATTTCTGCTGTAAAACTTGGCTCTTCCTTCCTCATTCTCTGTGCTGCCCCTCACTGCCACCTGCCTCTTCTCATTCATTACTTCAGATTAGTGGCAGAAAGGAAAATTGGACACCTGTGCCTAGAAGTATGTATACATGGCAAGCAAGTAGGCCTGGAGTGAGGGCCTGAGGGCTTCCCCTGAAGAATGCAAAGAACACCTGTCACATACTGAGGCTTGCTAGGTGCCAGATGCCGGATGAACCATTTTGTATCTATTATCTCATTTCCCCTTCATATCCACGCTAGGCAACTCAGATGGTTTTACTCCCACTTCACAGATGAGGGAATAAAGTCACAGAATGGTCAGGGCAGTTGCCTGAGATCATTCAGCTGGCAGGGAGATGAGTCGGACCAAAATGCGGGTCTGCCTGACTCCAAAGCCTGCGACGCTTGGTTTGGATTGCTCAGAAAACATTTTTTGCTACATCCCAACTTTCTACCTAGTTGCAAATCATCGGGCCTCTAGACCAGATGCAAGGGAGGTGCTGGCTGCATCCTGTGCAGATCCGATCACAGAGGAAACACCTGTTTCTTAAGGATGTATTTTATGGGATGTAAGAGTAGTTGGGAATGTATTTTCTGCATGGGAAGTAGTCATTATTAACAATTATGTTGATGATGAACTTACTATACAGTCAAGTATGCTTTAAAAATAATTTTTAAAAACTGCCTGTGTTTTGGATGACACACATTTTGGGCCCTCCAGGAAGACCCTGCAGGTCGCACAGTGTGAAAACCCGTTTTAGACAAAGCACGGATGAGGGGTCTCCGTCATCAGGAAAGGTGCAGTCTGGCAAAGATGAGGCCACGGGAAGGGCTTGCTCAAGGAAGCCCCAAAGAAATCACAGTGGCCCCAGAGCGAGGCAAGGAGGAAGGTGTCTTTATCAGGAAGTGGGGAGAATGGGGTCAGTTGTCCAGATAGCAAAGCAGAACAGCTGAGGTTGTCATAAACACACATTTTGCCAGAAAGTGACCTGGTGCGTGACGTTTGGGCCATTATGTCTTGTTCAAGAACAGGTGCCATCTGGGTCTTCTGCACTGTTTTGGCATATCTGTTTCTGGCGTTAGCCAAGGGGTTCTGTTAGGCAAAAGCATTGATTCAGTTGGTGTACTGGGTCTTTGGATGAATTGCTTTGGCCTGAATTGCTCATGATTTGCTTTGCTCATATAAACACACTTTTTGGAACTTAATAAACGTAAAATTATACCGGTTTAACTTAGTAGCACCTAGTGTTTAGAACCCATGAAAGAGTGTATCGGTTACCTTCTGTCACATACCAAACGACCCCAAGCGCTGCCAAGCCGCCATGTTCTTCGCATGGTGACGGCAAAGGTGCAGAGGGCGAGTGGGTACATATGACGTGTCTTAAGGCCTGGGCTTGGGACTGGCACCTTGTCACTTCTGCCTCATTCTGTTGGCCAAAGCCAGTCTCCACACTCAAGCCAAAGGAAGGAGACGTGTATTCCACTCCTCTCCTTGAAGGAGCTGCACAGTCATTCGTGTGACAGAAGGTAGAATACAGGGCAGGATGATAAACAAACCAATAATGCAATCTACCGTAAATAGTAATCAACTGCTACTTACCAAATACTTCTCATGGGCTGGGAGTATGTCTATATAAAAAGAGCCAACATTTTCTTTAAAGATTTTATTTATTTATTTGAGATAGAGCGAGAGTGAGAGAGAGAAAGAGAGAGCACAAGCGGGGGGGGGGGGGGGGGCAGAGGGAGAGGGAGAAGCAGGCTCTCCATTGAGCAAGGAGCCCAACACAGGGCCTGATCCCAGGACCCTGGGATCATGACCTGAGCTGAGGGTAGACGCTTAACCGACTGAGTCACCCAGGTGTCCCCCAAGAGAGCTGATTTATTTAGCACTTGCTATGGGCTGCTCTTCTAAGCACTTTATATGAATTGATCACTTTGCTCACAGCAATGCTATGGTGTAGGTCCTGTAAGTATTCCCCATTTACATGCAGGGAAACAGGAGGAGAGGAGTATAATGACTTGCTCAATGTCAAAGCCTCGTATCCTGGCTCCAGGACCCAGGCTCCAGTGCTGTGATTTGTTACTGTCAAGGATTTCATCTGAGAATCCAGAGGCCCAGATCACTTAAGTGACTCACCTAAAGTCACCAGGTGGACACTGCTTTGGTATCCTGGCCCACAGGACTGACTGGCTTCCTTCCACTATGCTGTAGCCAGTGAGTGATCATCGAGGGTCGTAGCTTTATTCTGTTGATTGACTGCATTGTGATCAAAAGCATAAAATTCCAGGTATAAGGTTGAATCTGGTAATCTCTTGTTAGTACAGGACTCTCCAGGCTTACTGCTTCTCGGTCTCAGAGATAATCTTCCATCTTTGAGTTAAATATGAAAAATATTCCTTCTTGTACTTGTTGATGAATGTTCCTTGAAGAAATGTATTTCCATATACATAGCCCAAAGAGAAATATCAGCGGTTAGACATGCTAATCAGAAGAAAGCCTTGTGTTTTAGTAAAGATTACTTAAGACCCATCAATTTTTTTTTCCCTTCAAACATTCAAGTAAAATAATGTAATTAGCTATTTTTTCCTCTCTCCTCCCAGAGGGCAGTTGTAAATGGTCTGCCTAAATGAAGCTATTTATTTAAATCCGTCCAGATTTCTTTTGAAGTTTTGTACATCTTTCTTCTGCTGTATCAGCTCATAGCTACAATAATTTAATAAGCTTTTCCTAGGGTGAAATTGGATGCCCTTTATCGATCTTACACCGAGGGGGCATTCAATTACTTACTCTAAAGTGGTATTTCTGGGTCTCTCAATTACAATTTTGTTATAAATGGCTTGCTAATGATGCTTGGGGTGCATAGGTTAATAGGGGGCATCCTAGCCAGGGCTGGGTAATTGAACGCTTTCTATTTTGGGACCAGTCATCTGATCTCGCACAGGGGTACGGGTTCCCACACTTGCTGTCTGCCTCCATCAGGCACAGCACTGAGCCCAGGCTGGGAAGCGATCTCACTGAAATGTATACCTGAGTACTTTGGTTTAGTATCTGCATGGGAGCGCCAAGGGTCCTGACTCATCTGAGTCGACTGGCACCAAAACGGGAACATTCCAGATAGGTAAAGTGCAAGGGACATGCGTTGCTTATTTTTTTAAGGAAGAACCACCTGAGTGTGAGGTTTCTGCGGGACTGTTCTCAGGATGATTTGTGGCATATGGAAAAGGCCAATTCAGGAGTAGAACAGCAATGCTTTTCCCTTCGATACGGTCACATTAATTCGATTTTTCTTCACTGCATTACATTACTTGATAGTTGTACATCTTGTAAAGATCCTTTTGAGAGAGTATGTGGCGTGCATCCTTTTTTGCACTTGGACAAATCTCAGCACAATACTTCTCCTGATCTCCATGTGGCTGGCTTCCTTCTCGTCATTCAGGCGTCCCCTCCCAACTACTCTTCTTTGGACATCCTGCTGCTGGACCTCCTTTCCTGTCAGGCTGCAAGGCTCACCTGGGGGTGGAGGTCAGTGCACAGAACAGCCCCTGACCACGAAGAATGATCTGGCCCTAGTGCTGCATTAGAGAATGCCTATTGTCATGGTTTCATTGTATTCTCCTTTTGTATTTTCTCCATAGCTTTTATTGGTGTCTGAGATGATCTTATTCCTTTGTCACATCCATTGTCTGTTGCCCTGTAGCCCCTAAATCCTGGTGGGATATAAGCTCTAGGTGGGGAAAAGCCTCCCTGTCGTGGTTTCTTCTGTACCACTCCTGTCCAGTCAGCCAGGGCTTGGTCTGGAAGCCTCAAAGCTCCAGGCCCTGCACTGACAAGGGCCCCAGCTGTGTATGGGATATGGTCATAGGACTTATTTTTAATCGACCTCATCAAGGGGTATTTTACGTACTAGATACTGGTCATATGTTTTGGTAAAACTTATAAGATAGTTATATATTGTTTCCCCATGCAAACAAGCTCCAGCTCTCCAGACACCAGCTGAATTGCCCTACAATTCAGTTCAGTTCCCATAGTAAATACCCTGAGCTCGCACAGACCCCACAAGTTAAGGGCTCAGTCCCCTAAGACTGCCCCAACTTCAGATGCCAGTTACAAGTATGGGGTCCCAAGGCTACCCAACTTCTGTCTGATCTGGCTACAAATTCCGAGGTTCTCACAAGGCCCTCCTTAGGTCTGATAATTCCCGAGAACTCAGGAAAGTGCCTTATTTACAATTACCAGTTTGTTATAAAGGATACAGCTCAGGAATAACCAGATGAAAAACATGCCTGGGGTAAGACATGGGGGGAGGGGAGGGGAGTCACCCTCCCAGCCCCTCCACACGTTCACCAACTAGAAAGCTCTCCGAATCCTGTCATTTCGGGGCTTTTGATGGAGGTTCCGTTACATAGGCATGATTAATAAATCATTGGCCGTTGATGATTAACTCACTCGCCTCCCTGGAGGTTGGGGAAGTGGGGCTGTAAGTTCCAACCTTCTGTCTAATAGAGGCTTAGGCTTTCTGGGCACCAGCCCCATCCTGAAGCTATCAGGGGTTCCCCCAAGAGTCATCTCATTAGCATAAATTCAGCTGTGGTTGAATGGGGCTTGTCATGAAGAACAAAAAAGATGCTCCTCTCACCCCTTCACTTAGGAAATTCCAAGGGTTTTAGAAGCTATTTGCCAGGAACCGGGGACAAAGACCATGTTTATTTTTTATTCTGTTACCCCCCCCATCTTCTGTTGGCTTTGGGTCTCTACAACCCCACCGCATCTACAGCAGTGCCTGCTCCAAGCTCCCCTTCCGAAGAGATCCGCCCAACAAAGGAACAAACAGGTGATGAGTTGTCGCCCCAGGTCTCGGCTCCCGAGCTGTTTTATGTTTAAGAAGCAAGACTGGAGTAGAGGTCTGGCTAGAGGGTGCAGCCTGCCCAGGGGTATAAATGCTTGGGCTCAACCATGTCCCGGAGCCTCCCTGTTGAGCCTGTCAGCTTCCCTGACGACCCACATCTCTTTCCTTACTTGGCTTGTAAGAAGAAACCTTTGTTTTTGTTTAGGACTATTTCGCCCATTCTGTTGGGTCCAGATTTTGTACATTCTTGTCTTGGAGCTTCCAAGACTCTGTTTTAAAAAAAAAAAAATCTAATTGGACTTTCTGCAGCCAGAGACACAGAAGGGTGTGAACACGCTCCCCACTGAGAGCCTGGTTGGAGCCTCCTTTTAGCCCCGCTTGGCCTTGTCTTTTTAACATGTAAAAAAATGTTTTCTTGGCTTAGCGATAGGATTTCCAAGTAGGGGATCTTGCCCTTTTGTTTCTTTGGTTTGGAAGAATTGTTTGTACCAAGCGATGGGTCAAGGGTGGTTGAGTGAATGGGAGGCAGGGGTTTGGCCTCGAGGCTCCTGTCACGTCCCTCCAACTGCTCTCAAGAGATGTGCGGGGTGGCGGAGCCCCGGGTGTTGGCCTGGTTCCAGAACAGTTTGCTCCTGCACACCCCCACTCCTCTGCTCTTCCCAGAACTGCCCTGACCCCAATCTCGGCCTCCCCTAACTAGCATTTCACAAGCTGGTTCCTTGCGACATTAGTGAGAATTCCGTGGCCAATTATGTTCTGGAAATTTTGCATCTTATATTCCTCTCCTGTGGATTCACAGGGCTCATTAGCATATTAAAGGCCCCCAAAAGTCCTGTTGTAAAGAAATCCGTTTGATTGCCTCCATCTTACCTTTTCTCCGAGTAATTTAAGCACAGAACACATAACAACATGCAGAACATTCAGTGGGAGACACTTTAGGAAGCACTGCTTGGCTATTTCTTGATCAGTGTATTTTGATAAAGCACAGGCCTTTCTGTCCAAGGGAAGGGAAGTTTCCTGCTGGTGAGTCCTCATTATTCAGCCTTCCAGCCAATACAAGGAGGCTTTAACTCAGGGTTGGTTAATCCCACCTTCTCTGCGGACAGGTAGGATTATTTGAGGGCTGTGTGTGTGTGTGTGTGTGTGTGTGTCAAGTTGGAGGTGAGTCTACTGCCTTTGAGTAATTCTCAAGCCCTAAGGAAAAATAATGTGATAGGATCGCCCATCTTTGATTCCACTTTGAACATTCTTGGCATTCACTGACAATTAAAAATCATAATCATGATGGTCATTGATGATGCTATTATTGTTGCCTACCTTTTAGGGGACGCTAATAACTATGTGTAGGCATTAAGCAAACTCTTTGTGTGTGTTAACTAATTTAGTACTTGCTGCAAGCTTATAAGGGAGGTAGTTTCACCCTAATTTCCTGGTCAGGGAGGAAAAGCTCAGAGACGTTGTATGGCCCACTGGAGGTCACACAGCTAGTTAGTGGTGGTCTGCCATTATTGGAAACTAAGTCTCCTTTTTTGCTGTTTTTACAACATCTAAAAAGAAGTGTCATCATTTGGGCAACAATACATTTTATAACCACAGAATTCTGTTAATGGATTTTTAAGAATCATGTTTTCCCCAGGATGATGAAAGTGAAAAATGATTTCAGGGTCTGAGTGTTATGTTACTCAGGGGAACACTGCACGTTGGGTTTAATTGCTTAATAACTTAAAGTCAAGTGGTTTTTTTATATGATGCACTCTACTGAAGGAGAGAATCATTCCAGTGTTTCTAAATTTTCATTAACTTTTGCCTCCTAAACTGATAATAAAGGTTAGTTCTCGGTAAGAGACTATGGGTGCTGAGAGACTATGGACTCTGAGAAACAAACTGAGGGTTCTAGAGGGGAGGGGGGTGGGGGGATGGGTTAGCCTGGTGATGGGTATTAAAGAGGGCACGTATTAAACGGAACACTGGGTATTATACGCAAACAATGAATCATGGAACACTACATCAAAAGCGAATGATGTAATGTATGGTGATTAACATAATAAAATAAAATTAAAATAAAATAAAATAAAATAAAATAAAATAAAATAAAATAAAATAAAAAGAGAGAGACTATGGGTGCTATTGGGAGAGAAAAAACATTTTCTCTGCATGCTCCTACCCTAACCAGGCTGCTTCTTGGATATTTTGTTGATTTAAAAGCGCAGATACTTCAGTTCATCTCTCAACTTACAGTCACTGACCATTCATGCATCTGGGAATGACTATGAAGTCTTGAGACTCGGGGATTCGGTACTTAGCTGTGGCGTGGCTGGGACATTAGAGGATATATGGGCTGTGCAAAATATGAGGTGTTTGATGTGGTGCTGGTGGGGCTGGTGCTGGAGCCACGTTTGGTGGCGGAGATTGAACCCCAAAGCCAAGCACCAGGGACCAGAAAGCTCTCCTTTTATCCCATGTGATTTTCTATGACTTGCTTGTGACCCAGCAGACTGACTGAAACCTAGGCGTGGAAAAGAGAGCTTCTCTCCTGAGAAGGTGTTCCCAGGGTTATGGCTATCATCACGTCATGTAATAAAACCTCTTTTCTTTGTTGTTCAGGTAATCTGACATTTTAAAGATTTTGCTCCCCCTGAAGAGGAAACATTTTAAAGGAGCGTGGGATGTAGAAGAAATCTTCACGGGCCTCTCCAAGGATGGCAGGCCGACCCATCCCTCGCTGAGACCATGATCGCTTCTAATCTCCTGGGTGTCTCCATGTTCTCCAGCGAGAATTTTTCCATTTCATTTTGTGCCATGGGAAAAACCTGAAGGACAGGCAGAATTGCTCCCACACATGTGGGCTTTTCTTAAGATTGCAGTAGCTCTTACAGAACATGACAGTTGGAGATCACTTCTTTTTGTTGTCTTTCAGAGTTGAACCAAAGAAGGCCCTTCCTCATCCTCCAGGGCTTTGGTGCCTGCTCATTTTTATATTGTTTGTTTCCATTGCTTGTGCCTTAAAACCATCTTATCTAATTGAAAGACATCCTTAAAGTTTTTCCAGCACAACTTGCATGCATCCGGGCTCCTCAGGGGCTCGCCCATGGCTCTGTGGGCCAGCTGTCCAAGGGCATTACCATGAGGCACTGCATTAATTGCTGCATACAGTTGTTGCCCAACAACGAGCACAAACAGCAAGTCGGCTGCGGAGGAGGCCCCCTTCATGGTCACCCGGAGTGCCCTGCGTGCAAAGGAGAGAACAAAATTGTGCTCCGGGTGGACGGTAAGCAGATGAACTTGCTTGCTGTTCTCGAGGTGAGGGCCGAGGGGAATGAGAGCTGGGGCAGGTTTCTGCGCTTCAAGAAGGGGAAGCGATGTAGCCTCGTGTTTGGACTGATGATCATGACCTTAGTGATGGCATCTTATATCCTTTCTGGGGCCCACCAAGAGCTTCTGATCTCTTCACCTTTCCATTACGGAGCTTTCCCCAGCAATCCCAGCTTGATGGACGGAGAAAACCCTAGTGACATGAAAGAGCATCATCACCAACCCTCTGTAAATAATATTTCATACGTCAAAGACTACCCAAGCATTAAATTAATTATCAACAGCATCACAGCCAGGATAGAATTCACGACCAGGCAGCTCCCAGACATAGAAGATCTCAAGAAGCAGGAATTGCACGTGAGTAGCCTTCTGCTAATCTCGACTGATAGATTGAATTTTTAAAAATAGATGCTTCCTTTTCTGTCACCATCTTTGGGAACACAGTAAAGAAAAATGGCCAAAAAATTTCTCAGGTGTAACAAGGATAATTTGACAGCCTCACACGTCAGAGGGCCCTGGAAGAGGGCTGTCTGTTCACGATGTTTACACCAAGGAGGAAATTCGAGGTACTGCATGGCGAAGCTAGACATACCCAAGGACCACCCCTTCTCATAATTCCATTGGAGGACTTGAAACACCGCCATGGTGGTTAAACTTGTTTTTGTAGATCACCATCATCCTGTTTCTATTGTGTGTTAATTAGTATTTTTGTCTCTAATGGTCATTTAAATACACAACTAGTAAAAAGATTCCAACTGTGAAATTTAATTAGATTGCTGTGTGCGCTGGCGTGTGCATGTAGGATGGATTTTGAGTAAGCTTTTATCTTCATTCTCTCCAAATTTTAGTTTCATTTTGGGCTAAGGAAAAACATGGTCTTGGCCATGTACCAAGTTTTGCTTTATTTTAGTGTTTAGCCATTGTCAAATAATACTTCAAATGTGAACACTGTAGCGAGGATCAGGGCATGACCGCACCATGGTTAGAACGTGTTTTTGCTAATTTCCCCCCTCCGTGTGTCTCTCCCTCTCTTTCTCTTTCATTGCAGATGTTTTCAGTAATCCCCAATAAATTTCTTCCAAATAGCAAGAGTCCCTGTTGGTACGAGGAGTTCATGGGCAGGAACACCACCGACCCGTACCTGACCAACTCCTACGTGCTCTACTCCAAGCGCTTCCGCTCCACCTTTGACGCCCTGCGCAAGGCCTTCTGGGGCCACCTCTCCCACGCCAGCGGGAAGCACTTCCGCCTCCGCTGCCTGCCGCGCTTCTACATCATCGGGCAGCCTAAGTGCGGCACCACCGACCTCTACGACCGCCTCCGGCTGCACCCGGAAGTCAAGTTCTCCGCCATCAAGGAGCCCCACTGGTGGACCCGGAAGCGCTTTGGTGAGCGCGAGGGGTCGCCCCGAGGGGCGGGGCGGGACGTGCGTGAGCACGCAGGGTATCTTCCTGTCTCCGCCTCCTGCCTCAGTCCTTTAATCCTTAAGCCGCACACGTCTGGCGGGGCCGGCGCCGGGCGCGGTGCTCAGGGTCTTCGGGGAGGCAGGGCAGAAGTGAGGAAACACCCTGAGACACAGAAAGCAGGCAGTTCGCTAGTCTGCCCCCCCCCTCCCCCGCGCACAAACATCCATGGGGCTGGACCCAGCTCCCAGCCACCCAGAGAGCATTTATTAAGTGCCAGCTGTATGCACGGCAAGGGGAAGGGTGCAGAATGGCAGCCCTTCTTGTCCTGAATAGCTTTGGTACACGGGCCGGCAGTGAGTGGTAAGTGCCAGTGCCAGTTGCCAGGTGGGCGTTTTCCTGGGGCTGCCCCCCCCAGCTCTGCACAGTGGCTTCCTGAGCACCCCTCCCACAGGGGGACACTTCCTGAGCACCCCCCCCACCCCACAGGGCTGCCACACGGGGTGAGGTTCGAGCCTCTGGCTGGCCTCTCCGAGGGCTGTGAACACATCTTCGAGCTGCTTTGGGCCTCATTTTTTTCTCTGACCTGCTTCGTCCGTCTGCCTCAAGCTCAGAAGGAGAATCACATGGACATGATTCTGGGCGACCTTGCTCACAGCACCCCTTGCTCACAGGGGTGACTGTGGACACGGCCCCCACCCGGCCGGAGCCACCCCACGGCCCTCAGGTCACTTGTTTCCTCCTCTTAACCTTTTCCCTTCTGCCAGGAGACATTCGGTCACTTTAACAAATGCCAAAGCTGGGGCGGGATTCGAGGGCGTGTTTTCATGTAAAGGACCAGATTGCTTAGAAGGGAATCTTAAAAGTTTTCCTTCATAGATAGCCTAAGTTTAGATCAAGTCCCGTTTGTTTCCTGACAAATTGACTTAATCCTTTTGATGTTCTTCCTGGAGTGAACGAACAGAAGTGTAAATGTGTCTTTTGTGGTTTGGCAGAGGCAGCTGTGGGAGCCATGGTTTAACGTGGGGTGCTCTCCCTGCACAGCTCACCATTTGCCCTAATGAGAACCAGCCTCCCGCTGGCAGGGACGAGGGAAGCTCAGGGGCGTGCTTCTGGGATCCGGTACTCAGAGTCTCTTCGAACCTCTTGCTCTTCTGCACGTGGACGTTTTCTCTCCACTTTCCATTAACCGTGGTAGCTGTGGTTTGGGGTAGTGTGTTGTTAGTAGAGTTGCATGCAAGATTGACCCATTTTTAAGGCAAGGGGCAAATTTCGGCTGCATCGGTCAATGGCAGAACAACTAGTGAGTTCAACCGTTTGTCTCGGGATTCCGGGACAATTCCCCTTGTTTGGACAGACAGACAAGCTGCTTGATCAAACAGGCCAGAGATAGAAGCTCAGATAAAAACTCCCTTTTCTGGGACACGTGGGTGGTTCAGTTGGTTAAGTGCCTGCCTTTGGCTCAGGGTCCTGGGATTGAGCCCTATGTCGGGTCCCCTGCTTCTCGCTCTGCCCCTCTCCTGCTGGGTCTCTTTCTCTAAAAAAAAAAAAATTTTAAAAAAAAAAAAAAAACCCTCCCATTCCTGTTTGATACAGTGTGTGCATTCTGGATGCTGTTGCCGCTCAGCTACTTGGGGCCCCACCTGGTGCACCTCTCAGCCAGCCCCAAAGTCTGGCCCTCCAAGCAGATGCGTTGATCGTTCTTGAACAGGTGTGCAGTCCTGGAAGCCGCCACTTGCACCTGAATGGTGGTCTTCCACCCCTTGAAGTGACCAGGTTAAAGAGGATAGCCAATTTGCTAACATTCTCTCTGCGAGCCCCTTCCGGCAGCTCACTTGGGTGGAGCCTCGGCTGCTGCATCTGGGCCTCTGGGCCTTTACATCCCTCTCGGTCACTCCCCAGGAGGCCACCCCCCCAGCAGTGGCCGCTTTGTCCTTAGTAACTCCTGCTTCTTGGTTCTCGTAGGGATTGTCCGCCTGAGAGATGGGCTTCGGGACCGCTACCCCGTGGAAGATTACCTGGACCTCTTTGACCTGGCCGCACACCAGATTCATCAAGGCCTGCAGGCTGGCTCTGCAAATGAGCAGAGCAGGATGACTAGAATCATTATCGGTAGGACTTCTGTGTAATTCCCCATGGGGGCTGCTCCCACCCTGGGCCTGACCCCCACTCCCACGGGGCTCCTTCTACTCTGGGGCTGGCCCGGCTTTTGCTCTGGCCTGCGGAACATTTGCAGGATGCCTGCCACCTTCCCGACCTGGCCGTCGCTCTCACCCCTGTGTAAAACGTTCACATCACTGACACAATTTCTGTAAAGCAGAAATGTTTAGCAGACTTTTTAGTTCTGTGGAGACTCCCGTGTACCTGTAATGGTTTTTTTCTAAAAGCTGACATTGCTTTGTTTTTATTTAAATTAAGCACATGTGCTTGGTTTCTTTTCATGACATACTGATCTGAGTTTGAATGGGGGATCATAGGCACAGGTAACCAATTAGTCATTGATTTAATACTGTGGCTTTTGGAATCCCTGGCCCCAGGGCCCTGTGAAGACAGAGGCAATTACTCCAGAAACAGATACAGCCCTAATGCGTTGTTGGTGACGAATTGCTGTTCAAAAAGCCTAGCCACTGTCAAGTTAATGCCTTTAGACATTCAAAGTGAGGTGGCTTGATTAATAATCTTTTTTTTTTTTTAATTCACAAGACCGTTTTATAAAAAACCTAACTGTTCGCTTTTTGTATTGGATTCAGCTTAGGAGAAGACATTTATCCACTTACACCTTCTGAAAGAGAGAAATCTGGTCACATAGTTTCCTTAAATTGTACCTGAGGCCGCAGTCTGTATTTTTATTTTCCTAAGTCTATTACATTTTGATTCTGCAAATTCAGTGACTCTGTTAGCAACTAAAAGGAATTGTAATCAAAGATGGCTGTTTGCTTTTGACTCTTTCTCTCCTAGGAGATAGGCTTACATGCCTAAACCCTGAGTTATTTATTGTTTTGTTTTTTAACTCAAAGAAATCAAGTTCTGAGAGCCAGATGAGATCAGACATCACCCCCACCCTGGTGTGAATTGGCTACTAGCTATTTTCTTGCAGCCTTGGGTCCACACACTTCAGATCACAAGTCTAATTAATATTTGACTGTGACTCCCACACCGTATGCTTCTGAGAGAATTTCATGTTCTTGTGAAAGAGCTAAAAATATACATCCTAGGGCTAGGAAATAGAGCCTAACATAATGAATGAAAAAGGAAAGCCTTAGTTTGGTTTTCTAATTTTACCTACTTCCAGATTTAAAAAGGAAAAAGAAAACATTTCGCTGCTCTGATATTTACCTAAAGCAGAGTTTGGGGAGTTTTATGTAGTGGAGAGGTGTGGGGAAAGCCTGCAGCTAGCCCCGCCCGTGCCACCAGCCAGCTCTGTGCCATGTGACGAGTCTGTCTTCCTGTTCCTGAACTCAGCCTGCACGTCTGTACAATGGGCTCGTTGGACCGGCTCCATTCCAGCCCTGGAATGTGATTCAGCTCTGCTTCAGCTTCCTCTGGTTAGATCTTTGATACAGCGTAAGGGTCGGTCTTCCATCTCGGCCCAGGGGTCAGAGAGAGCCTTTCCTCAGTGGTCTGGGCTAATGGCTGGAGTCCCGAAGGATTCGAGCGGCCAGGTTCTCAGGGGTGGGGCTCTAGACACACCGAAAGGCCCCTGCCTCTGCTGTCATGGCACCTTGCTCTGCCCCGTCTAAGTGCTCACCTCAGGAGCTGATTGTTTATGGAGTCGTCAGCCTCCCCTAGGTTGTGAGGTCGGAGAGAGGGGATTGTCTTATTTCCCTCCTCTAACCCTAATGCCAAGCACAGTGCCAGGCACCTAGTAGACACCAGATAAATGCTTTCTGGATGGATGGATATGAAATGAACAGAGGACGAATGAATGGATGGATGGACGGCTGGATGGATGGATGGACAGACGGATGGATGGATGGACAGACGGACAGATGCACTAGCGGATGGACAAATGTTTCTATGGTTGTAGAAGTAGTTTGTTTATGAGATTTGACAGAATTGTGCCTTCATTTTAGATACTTCTCTTGTTCTAATATTCTTATATTCATTGTGAGTAGAATTTTCAAAGGACTTCTGATTGACTTGTCTTTCCTGTATCCTAAGGTATTATCTTTAAAAAAAAAAAAGAGAAGAAAGGAAAGACCAGAAGAGAAATGCTCACCTGAATGTGATTGCACATCCAACAGAATAGATAGGGCCCTGCCAACTCCCTGCATTATTGTGATGCACTCATCACTGATCAAAGACACTAGTCTTTTGGCTTGGATTTTCCCTGAATAAGTGGCTTTGAGATATATTAAATACCCATGTAAAATGTCGGGAAATTGAATTTGTATGTAATTGATCAATTTGCCTTTCTTTCTAAATCTCTGAAGAGTCTTCTAAAAAAAATAGTCAGGGAATTGATTCAAGTATCTGAGCAAGAGATGTTGAAATGTGTATATCTTGGCCTCATGGCTGTCCTAGAATGTGTATTTAACATTTCATCCTTCATTCATACAGACCCTGATAAGAAAGGGCTGGACCCACTCCCTGTCCACCCAGGCAGCACGGAGTGAGTGCCAGCTGTGCGCAGGGCCATGGGGTGGGTGGGCACGCAGGACACAGCACCTCCAGACTGGGGTCCCGTGAGCCCTCCCGTAAACTCTTCCTCTCGTTTGGTCTCAGAGTGTGCCCGGGACCAGCCATGGGTTGTGATTTCATGGAAAATCTGATGCAGATTGCATCTAACTTCGTAAGGAGTGTCAGCCACCGCAAACTACTTCCTCATCCCTGCTGCTTTTTAAAGGGAACCATCTAGTACATTCTCAGTGGGCCTTGAAAATGCCACAGATCTGTGCACCATGAGCAATGTCAAATATCATGAAATTGGGAGGCCAGATGCTGGGAGAGGGTTGTTTTTTTGCTTTGTTTTTTGTTTTGTTTTTTTTGTTTGTTTGTTTTGTTTTGTTTTTACACATCCTGGAGAGGAGCTGGGAGGAAGCAGATGCTCAGTGTTGCCTGGATCACTTTGATTTCCAGACAGAGACCTCTGGGCGGGAACAGGGGAGGTCACCGTGGCAGAGGGGCCTTGTCAGCTTCCTCTTCCTGGAGGCCCATGTGCCCCCGGTGGAGCCTGGTTTGGTCCCTAGCACAGGCTGCCCCGTGGGAGCGTGTAACTCAGCACTGCTCATTTGCAATGTTCTGTGTTTCTAGGGGAGGCCAGCGCCTCCACCATGTGGGACAACAACGCCTGGACCTTTTTCTATGACAACAGCACAGATGGAGAGCCGCCCTTTCTGACCCAGGACTTCATCCACGCCTTTCAGCCAGACGCAAAACTGATCGTCATGCTCAGGGATCCTGTGGAGAGGTGAGCACTTTGGATTTCTTGTATTTGGGGCCAAAAGGCAGTTTTGAAGAACAGCCTGCCTTCTCATCATGAACAAGATCGTCCCTCTTTTTTTTTTTTTTTTTTAATTTAAATAAACAAGCTTAACTTGCAATGTTACTGCTATTTCTTATGTAAATGTTATTGTTGGTGCAATCTTCACTGGGTCTAAACAAACTGTGGAGTGTTTTAGATCTTCTGACCGTGGCCCGTGGGCTTTCGGCCTCTGGCCTGTTTGACCTGGGGACGGAGGACCCTCTTCGGGTACTGTGAAGGTGTGCGAAACCCCCTTGGAATCGGGATGTCAGGGTTTGCCAAGGGGTTTGGCTCCCACGATTCCTGTGTCCCGACCTGCATGAGCCTTTATCCCTGTCAGCTCTGAGAGTTCGGTCTCCTGCTTGAAAGACCAAAAGGAGGAGAGATGATGGGCAGGGCTGCTTTGTCGTAAAAAAGCAGGGGTCACCCACTGGGCTGAGGCACAGCTCACGTGAGACTGGGCATGGGGGTGGCCGGGCCAGCACTGGTGAGGCTTGAATCATGATGAAGCCAGTGGGGAATCGCAGAAGCTGGGGACTTCCGGGACCTGAAAATCACTTAGCGCGACAATCTGCGTGATACCATCCCATCAGAGAGAGGGGCCCTCAGGCTGCTCCAGGACCCTCGAGTGGGAGTCCCCAAGAAGACCAATACAGCCCTGTAACAGTACTCTTCCTGTTTTGAAATCAAGTCTGTCTTTTGGGAGCACCCGCCCTGGATCCATTCTGTCCCCATAGAGCCAGACAGACCCAAGGGACACTCTCCCCATGCGGGAGAGGCTGCCCGATGTTGAAGCAGACCCAACCCTCTGTGTCTCCCTTTTCTGCCTGCCTCTTGTTACGGGTTGAATTAGGCCCTTCACAAGGATGTGCTGAAGTTCTAGCCCACCCCCACCCCCCATACATGTGAGTGTGATCTTATTTGAAAACAAGGGTCTATGCAGATGGACTCAAGTTAAGAAGAGGTCCTGTTGGATTAGGGTGACCCCTGATCTGGTGGTTGGTGTCCTTGTGAGAAGAGGAAATTTGGACACAGGGAGAGCACCATGTGATGATGGAGGCAGAGACTGGAGTGATGTGTCTGCAGGCCAAGGAATGCCTAGGATTGTCAGCTAGCACTAGCAGCTGGAGACAAGCCTAGGAGGGACCCTGCCTTGGAACCCCCAGTAGAACCCACCCTGCTGACACCAGGATTTCAGACTTGCATCTTTCAGAAGTACCAGAGAATAAATTCCTGCCGTTATAAGCCACGAGATTGTGCTGGTTTGTTACAGTAGCCCTAGGAACCTAATAGACTCTGTGAATACCTTCCTTGGATGGGCATGCATTCCTGGCCTCACATCCTTGCCAATGATGATAAGAAGACATGTTTGTCTTCTTATCCTAAAATGGAGAAATTTTAGGAAGTACGCTGGAAAGCTATAAATGAAAATGATTATAAAAAGCACCTACAACCTCCCACCAGATAGCTGTTATTTTTATTGGTTACATTTTCTTCCAGACTGCTTACCTGTGCAGCTAAGTGGTGTGTGTGTGTGTGTACACACACAATTGTAAATACATAGAGCCTTACATCTTGCTTCATTTGTTTCACGTTGTTGCCCCCAGAAGGACATGCCTCAAACTCCTGCCCTGCTCGCTCCTCCCTGAATTTATCTCTGTGTCCCTTCCGTGGAGTTCTCAAAATGGCCCCTGTGGCTCTCAGTGTGACCTGGTCAGAGGGGGGCTGGATTATCCCCCTCTGTCTCCATCCCAGCAGCCCTCCTGGTGCTATACCATAAGGCACATCTATATGCCCCAGATGGTTCCACTCTGGTTCTCTCAGGAATCCCTCTGGTCCAGTTCTGAGGCAGACACTGACCTTGGAGCAGCTCGCCTCGTCCTACCTGCTAGTTCCCACGCTTTGGAGGCAGGAGTTTGGCCCTTCTGCTCACGGAGTGGGCAGGTCCTCCTCAGTCTGAGAACAGTTGACGCAAACCAGTGGTGCTCTTGTGTGGACATGATTATGTAACTGTCAGCCTTGAAAGGAAAGGCTCAGGGACTAAGTGACCCCTTGCCGCCCACTGAGGTATTTTCACAGCTGCTCTGCCTCCCTCCCCCAGACAGCCCCCAGCTGCAGTTCACGAGGTTGGAACATTCTCTCAAGAGTGCACTTTCTGTTCACCGAATGTCTTCCTGTCACATCTCCCTAGTTTCTCCTTCTGAAGAAGGTCACACTGCACCTCAACCTTAGCGGGCCAAGAGAGTGAAAACTGCGACATTTTGTCATTCCCTGGGCATAGAGCAGTGGGAACTGGTCTGTGTCTGGGCTTGTTTGGTGTGTATCAGCCCTGTTCTAGGCCCCAGGCATGGGGAACTCACGGCTGGTTGCAAGACAGGAATTGCTATGGTTGTTACGGTCTGTGGATTCAGCTGGAGCAAGAGGGGAGATGAGAAGTGGCTCAGAAGAGGGAATGAGCTTCAGGTGGGGAAAAGCTATGCTGGAGGAGCCGAAGCCAGGCTGGGTTTTGAAGGACAAGTAAGAGTTTGCCAAGTCAACAAAGAAGGAACGTGGTTGAAAGGAAGAAGCCTTCTGAACAGGGAGATCGGTGAGGACAAAGGTAAAGACCGTGGGTTCTCTTGTTGGAGAGTGGCGTCAGCTTCCCTACATGTGTCCCTCTTTTCCTGCAGTCCTGATTCTACCTCTGAGGACATAAGCGCCATCAGGCGAGCCTTTGAATGGGGAGGGTCTTGGTGCCACCCGGGTTCAGACAGCGAGCCAGAAGCAGGACCTGTCAAAGTCTGCCTTCCTTTAGGAGGATCAAGGGCCACCAGATAGCACTTCCAAGTAGTCACCATATTTTGTTTGGTCTGCTTGCTTTCTGGAACAAATACTTTGTCTATTATAGGAACTGAAAGTGAAGATTTCTTACCTTTCTGTTAATTTCTTACCTTTCTGGTCCTCAGCAGAGCTCGTTCATCAGTTCAGATATTTGTTGAGTCCTGACCACATGTTGGGCACTGTGCTGGGTGCTGAGCATATACATATCCCTGAGGGATGAAGGCCCACCCAGTACCTACCCTCTGGGAGCTGGCACCTTTACCTAGAAGTGAGGCCCTTACTCTCTCATGGTGGATGTCGTGGTGCCAAGGGGGGGATGGCAGGATGCCTAGTGACAGCCTGCATTAGGAGGCTAACCCCATTGTTGGGTTGCCTGCTACGTTAGTCATCTGCATAACAAATCACCCCAAAACTCAGCAGCTTAAAACACCACACACCCCACACCTAGTATTGCACAGTTTCTGTGGGTCAGAATCTGGCACAGTTTACTGCATCTTCTCCTTCAGGATCTCTCCCAGGGCTGCCGTCAAGGCTTCACCACAGTGGGGTCTCATCCAAAGGCTTGACTGGGGAAGGCTCTGCTTCCAAGCTCACATGCTTTCAAGCTCATTGGCAAAATTCAGTTCCTCAATGGCTGTTGGAAGGAGGGTGTTCATTCTTCACTGGCCGTTGGCTAGAGGCTACCCTAAATGCCTTGCTCCTGGGTCTTGCCAACATGGCTGCTTGCTTCATGAGAGCCGCCAGGGAGAGAATCAGCGGGCAGGTCAGAAGGCACGATCTTTTGTAATCTGATCACTGGAGTGTCAGCCCATCACCTTGACCACATTCCGTTGGTTAGAAGCAAGTTACGAGGGCCAGGCCACACTCAAGGGAAGGAGATGGCAGGGTGTGCATGCCAGGGAACAGGGATGATTGCCTACCACACCTGCTCCCCCTTTCCCTGTCTGATCGTCTAGGAACCTGGACCCCAGCGGTGTGGCCAGGAGAAGAGAAGCTGCCAGCGCATGACCGTGTCCAGAGACAGCGCCCGCACATGTACAGCGGGTGTGTGTGTGTGTGTGTGTGTGTGTGTGTGTGTGTGTGTGTGTATTCATGTGCACATTTTCTGTGTGGGTTACTGACAGCAACAGCTGTTCCATTGCTTTTTAAACGTTGATAAAAAGTATGCAACAATAGGAATTTCTTTTTTGAAACCCGTGACTCATGGCCTGTCTTAAATGTCTGGCTTATTTGCCATTCCAGCCGGAAAGGATGATAGATACTCAATGTTTAGATTTTTTGAAGAAACAAACACTTGGAACCCCTGTTCCCATTAGTCTAACTGGGTCCCAGGCCATCAGCCCGCTTGGGTCATTCTGTGACCTTGCTCTTCTGCAGGGGAAGGTTCTAGGGGTTGCTTGCTGCCAGTGGGATTAGGCTAAACTGTTCTTTCCATCTACAAATTGGTGGGGGTGGGGGTGGAGTTTATTTTTAGTTTCAGATTCACATTTAGCCTTTATTTCTAGAATTGATCCGAGGTAGAGGGTTTTTAAAATGTTGCAATTGCACACAGAATCAAATCAATCACTTTTACGTTTCCAGAGAAAGATGCAAATGGTACGTTTGTTGTTCCCTGCTCTGGAGGAGAACAGAGGAGTAGTGGAAGGCGGGTAGGCTGGTTCTTGTGGCCAGAAGGGCCAGCCTAGTTTCACGCTGCAAGTTCCTCTATGTAAGAGATAATGACAGTTTAAAAAGTGAAGCATTTCTAGGCCAAATTGGCGTAGTTAATTAAAAAGCAGAATTTTTCTTCTTTTAATTTGACTCTAAAGTGGGAAAGACTGTTCTTTTCAGCACATCTCCCGTTAGCTTCCCACCTCTTCATTTGTGAGTGGTTGACAGAGTTCACCTCGTAATTCAGAGGCTGCCTTCATTAACTGGGACAAATGGCTGGAAGGTGTTGAGCCCTCTTCACATAGTTTGTTCAGGGGACCCTTGGAGTGGGGTCACACGCCATCTGTTAAGGATTTTACCGTGTTTGTATTTTGGGTTTAATTCTGTGCATAATATTAATGCCAGGTATGGCAGTGACCAGCACAGGATGCTTGGTGCTCACGTTTTATCATGGGCGGGTCAAACGGGAAGGAGAACTGAGCTCAGTTAAGAGCGAGAACTTGATTTTGACGCAGGCACCTTGAGCCTTGACTCCTGGGGCATTGTTTTCTTTATCTGCTTGTAGAAACTGACTTTTTAACAATCCACTAGACTGGGTCAATAATTAGTCTATGTATGATGATGCACTAGGAAGGGAGGGGATGAAGCATTTAATGAAATGCATCCATTTAAATGCATTTGGTCATTTGGACAGAGTAATGAGCGAGGCTAAGCCTTTGGACAGGAGTCCTGGTTTCATGGATTTCACTCCATTTGCAAAGGGGAAGGTAAGGCCTGTGGGAAGTAAGTGGCAAACCAGGGTCACCTCGATAGAGTCATAGCCTTGGGGGACCAGATAGTCCCAGCTCTGCCCCTCTGGCAAGCTTCTTGACCTCTCTGTGTCTCATTTCCTTAGTGGTGAAATGGAAGGAAAATAGTCCTGCTTTTCGGGTTGTAAGAGTAACTTAATATATGTAACCTACTTAAACAGTGCTGGACAAATGCGAGATACTATGTAATCATTAGCTATTATTACTAGGTCACAGTAGTAGTAAATAATAACAGTAACCAGGGTGAGCACTCCTTTACTCACTATAAACAATTATTGGACACTTTGAAGTACTAGATGTGGGACATACATTGGAGGGCAAAATCCTTGTCTGCCCTCCTGGAGCCTATGTCCAATGGAAGGGAGGGGGGCAGCCCTCAATTAAGTGACCTCAGTGTTAACTCCAGGCTGCCTCTGTGCTAAGCCCTGTTCAGGCATTGCCTCACTTGGACTTGGCAAGTAGGTGTGTGGGCTCAGTGGGGCTAAGTCACCTACTCGCCGTCACCTGGTTAGTAGTGGCCCGGCTGGATTTGAGCCCGTGTTGGTTTGACTGAGGGGTCGAGCTGTCCTCCCTATCAGAGGCTGGTCCTTGGATGCAGACGTGGAGACAGCAGTGTGTGCGCAGGGGATTTATGGGGCCCATTGTGGGACAAGCCAGGCAGTGCAAAGGGTCACGCCGTGATGCAGTCACCCAGAGGTCTCCCCGAAGCCATCAGGAGCTGTGCGGCTGGGACGGCTCTTCCGAGCTGTCGCCGGTGAGGCCTCTCCGGAGTCATCCAGCAGCCACTGTGCGCAGTCTGCCCTGGGGAGGCTTCACCATGGGTGGAGCAGGTCTTTTCAGCTGAGGGTAGATGCTGGGCGGGACGGGACAGTGAGCCATCAGCAGGATGACTCCCCACTTTTGCAAAGCTCTGTGAGTGGTAAGGACCCCTGTCTTCCTGGGTGGCTAAACGTGGACTCCACATCAGCAAGATCCAGATGCCGATCCCAGGGCGACATCGCGCTCAGATGGCAGGAAGCCGTGCGGACCGAAGCTGCTGAATCACTGTAGACCTCTGACCTGCAGCAGGAATTTCTCTCGTCGCTCAGCCTGTGCTGAGGATCTTCTCCAAACAGCTCAACTTCTCTAGGTCCCTGGAAGCACTGACGTCGCTCCACGGACACGTTCTGCAGCAGGAGAGGGGTGCTGGCGCGTCAGCGTCCTGTGCCATATTCTCTGTCACATGTTTGCATGAGGATTAGAGGGCAGGCCATTCCTCAGCGCTGATGGATCGGTCATTAACGTCCGTGATCTTAAAGAGAAATTCAGAGAACTCCTCTGTGGGCAGGAGCTGGAGTTGGGGAAGAGGCCATGGAACGTAGAGGTCATGACGGCCGTGGATCGATTCCACGCCCTGCCTCCCTCCCTCCAGCTCCCACTCTCGCCTTGTCTTTACGACCCCGGAGGATGAAGGATCAGCGGCAGCCTGCAGGAGACTATAGTCGAGTGTCTCTCAGAGGCCTGTTTCCTGGCAAACTGAGGCATTTTGCATCTCAGAAGCGGTCTGTCTGGGTGTCACTGGCATGCCTTTAATGAGCCCTAAAAGTGGCATGAGGTCGCGTTCATAGGGCTGAACTGGGAGCCACCCTAGGGCCAGGGGGTTGGCCTCGGATGTCAGAGAGGGGAGGGCGAGCCGGCCAGGCCCCGACTAGGGCAGCGCGGGCCCTCGTGAAGGTGCTTCGACGGCCATTCGGGAGTAACGCCTGGTGAGGGGCCAGATATTGTTACTGGGGAGAGAAAAATAGTCATGCTGAAGATTCCCATGTGTCTGACACAGTTTGTTTTTTGGGGAAATGCTTACAAAGTCATCGGCAGTCGTGAGAATTCCCACACGGATTGTTTGCAGAGGGCGAGGCACACTGGGGAGAGGACCGCCTCGTTGCTCCGTCTGCAGAGGCTGTGAGCTGTGGGTCCCCCAGGCCAGCATGGGGGAGGGCGCTCAGTCCACTCTGAACCGCCAGATCACTTCAGGGACCTCGATTAGTGAGGTTGGTGAGTTAAAGCTGTTCAAGGGAGGGTGTGGGACAGTGGCCACACTCTGTGGTGGGGTCCCACTGCCTGGGATCCAGACCTGGCTTTGCTGCTGCTTTACCCAGGGGTAGCCCAGTGATCCTGTGCACTTCCTTTTCTTCTCTGCCAGCAGACACCTGCTCTCAGGATCACCAAGAAACTGTGTGAAAGTGCTTTGTAAACGATGCCAGGCTTGTAGATCAAAGGGATGTTTGGTATCGTCTCTGAGAGGTTCTACCCTTTGTTCCATGAACGTTGACCAAGGACCCATGATTGGATGCTCTGGAAGAAACAAAGGTGAACCCAGAACCCTACTCCTGCTCAGGGGGAAGAGACGACCCAGCCCAAATGAGCTCAGTGAGCTGGAGATGTTGCATCCTTGTGGACATGTTTAGGTCCAAACCTGGATGTTCTTCTCTGGCAGAAAATGAGCCTCATCAGTGTTACCCATGTGTAGGGCTTGGGTGACTCTCGACTTCTCCTCCAAGTGAGCTAGCCCGGTCAGTCCTGCTTCATTGTTCCTCATGATGAGAAATTCACAGCTTATGATTCAGTGAGGCAGAAGGGCCTCCTTCCCGGCCACGTTAAATGGCCTTTATCTCTCTCCTTGTAGGGAAAAATACACATAATCATTATTGATGGCACCATATGAGAGGTCAGGAAGTTATTGATCAGTGATTTGACGTGGATGCCGGCAAATGGAGAATGATGAGGGGGCTCTCTGGGTTTCATTTTTGTAATCACCCTTCAGGTGGCTGTAGAACGGTGGAGATGTCATGGGGCGGGGGGCTGAAGCGGAAGACAAGAGTGTGCCCACCTCTTGGGGGCTCCTGGTGGAGGAAATAGGCCGTTCACATGTGTGTCATTGAGAAGCTGGCTGGCGGGGGCTCTGGGCGCTCAGCGAAGTCGGGGCCAGCACAGCCCGTGGTGAGCCCCCCTAGGAACCGTCAGCTGCTCCCCACCACCCACCACCTCAGCGTCCACCCCCGATCTTTTCTCAGAGCCCAGCTCTCCAAGACCTCTGATGCACGGAGCAGTAGCTGGAGAGAAGGCACTGCTCAGGCTCTTGAGATGGAGCTGATGTGGTCGAACTGTCCGTGTGCCCTTTGGGCGTGGGATCTCCGTGACTTCTCCCGTGAGCCACCCTGCGAACTGACAGGTTAAAACGGACAGTGACTTTCTGGGGTGATGAAAATCTTCTGGAATTGGCTGATCCGCTGAATTTGTGCATCTGCTAAAAACTACTGAATTGTTGGTATGTGGATTACATCCCAATTTTAAAATGATATGAACACAACCATGACAAAAGGAGGAGAAACCAGCTTCCCTAACTAGTGATGTTTGAGCTAGAACCTGCCTGGGTCTCCTCATTGCGGGAAGGCCGACCGACATCATCATTTAAGTGCTAAAACCGCCAAAATCAAGTGAGTTGTTGCAACAGCCCATGACTATCAGCTTATGCAGGTGCCCAAAGGTCACTCTGGGAGTTCTGAAATTCTGATAAATACCTGAACGCTGTTTGTTGTTGCTATCATTTTCTGGATGCCCCATGCAGTGCTCTGTAACCACATCGGCTTTTCCTGATCGTGGCAGTGAAGCCCGTCGTGTTTATCCTGAGCATTTGTTTGCTGTTCCATTACGCGTCATGATTGCTTTCTGTCTCCTGTAACTTACTAACTAGTTCTCTAACAGCCTTCCAAACCACCGTGCACCTCAAACAATCAGAACATCAAAACAAAACCCCAAACCCATCGGCTCAGATGGCTAACACCCCGCTCTCATCAGCTGTTGATTTGGCTTGGTCCCTAAATTCGGAGGCCAGGGGCCAAGGCCTGTTGGGTCACGGGGCTTTGGGCTCAGGCAGACCTGGGTTGGTTTGGGCCCCAGCTGCAAAGTCGCCCAGGCTGCCTAACCTTGGGAAGCTCCCTAATCTCTCCAGGAGCCAGTCTTCTCCTCCTAAGACAGGGTGACGACACTCAGCTTGCGTCTCAGGTCGGGGGCCAGGTTGTGAACACGGAACAAGGACATGCGTGCAGTACCCGGCGCAGGGCCTGTTGAGGGGCGGTCCCATCAGGGATGGAAGCCGCGAGGACCAAGGCAGCTGAAGCCCACAGCACTTGCACTAGCCTGGCCTGCGGGGGCAGCCCACGGAGTAGTGGCCGCCGTTGTTGTGGTGATCGGTCCCCTCACCTCTGCTCACGGAGGTTCTCTGTCGTTGAAGAGATTCACCATTGGCCTTGGTATAACTGTCTCGATTTTACATGGTGGGGCCTACAGTGATGGCCCTGATGGCCACTCCTCTGTCCCCATGGGAGAGACGTGGTCCCTTCTAGAGGCACCAGGTTGAGGGAGCCACCCCCTGCACACACACATTCTCTCCTGCTCCCCCTCGCAGCAGTGCTGGGTCCCAGGATCCCTGCACTGCCCCGGCAGGAGCTGAGCCACACCTTCCCAAGGGCCAACCCCCCCGTCACAGGGCTGCCCAGCAGCCTTCTAAAATAACCATAGCACAGAAGGCCCGGAATGTATTTGGACTTATATTTGGAATTGCTCTTGGAAACAGTCCTGGCCAAATGTAACACCCATCTGTTTGGGATGGTTGAAGAGGAAGAAAATTAGGTGGTTCAGCAGAAGGGGGCTTGGCAGCCCCTAAGCTGCCAGGGGGCTGGCTGGGTTTCAGGGTCAGCTGGCTCACACTCAGCCCTGCCAGTCATGATTGCTCCTGCTGCCGGGGCCGCTCGCTTCATGCTGGACTATCCCAGCTGGAGACTTTTTCCCTTCAAACTAGTTCCTGAACCTTCGTCAGTCAGTCCTTCAGGAGCATGGTTCAGGTCTCCTTCCAGCCCAGGACAGCCTTATAGCCATTGAAACTTATTCTTCCTTCTAAGTCTTGCTTCTTCAGATGGAACAGCTCCTTCCCCCCACCATTCCCCAGCACTGAAGCAGGCAAGCATCTTTTGGGGTCCCCATGTGCCAGGGTGGAGCAGAGCGACACCCTTCCTCATTCCCAGTGCCCTACCTTTGTTAACGCATCCCGAGATTTGCATAAGTGTCCAGGCAGTTCTGTGGTGATTGATTATGAGCTTATGTCAGCTTAAACCTGTTGTGTATTATCCCTGCTGGCTTCTCTCCCCTACTTCATCATTCTACAGTTGATTTTAAAGTGGACGTTTAGATTTATCTCTTGTTACATGGGTGTGCCTACTCCAGCTTTTGGATCCTTATTCTTGATACATTTGCTGCCCTTCTCAACATTTTCTGAATGACTTTAAACTATCCAAGTGGCTTTCAGTCATCCTTGGTCACTACCTGGTCCTTTCCCCCCAGGAGAGTAGCTGCAGGGAAATCATAGCAGTGAGTATTGCTGACGTTCTTATGAAGCATGAGCCTAATTCTTCAGGGAACCCAAATCGCGCTCCCCCGAAAGCGAGAGCTCATGCTTCTCCTTTGCCTTCCTTGTATCTCTGTGGGAAAGCGACCCTGTGCCCCCCATCCAGCTGCGCACTCAGGACTCCACCAGGGTCTCCGGGTAGGAGAGAGGTGCTGGCGGAAATGACTCCTCAGCCTTCCTGGCAATGGGAGGTTAAAACCGGCACACATTGCCTGGGGCTGTTGCAACGGATTTCCATAAACCTGGTGGCTTAAGGCAACAGAAATGTATTCTCTGGCAGTTCTGAAGGCTAGATATCTGAAGGCCAGGTGTCAGCAGGGTAGGTTCCTTATGGGACTTCTGAGGAAGGGACTGTCCCAGGCCTGTGTCCAGCTGCTGCTGGTGGCTCACAGCCCTGGGTGGTCCCCGGCTTGTGGCCGTGTCACCCCTTCCTCTCCCTCCGCCTTCATGTGGCCTTCTCCCCTGTGTCTCTGTGTCCTTTGTAAGGACACCAGTCATCAGATTTACAACCCACCCTATATCCACGATGATCTCATCTCAGGATCTTCAACAGAATTTCGTCTGCAAAGACCCTGCTTCCAAATAAGATCCTATTCACAATTACTGGGGACATATTCTGGGGGTATCTACAGAATCCCCACAGAAGGGATGGCCATTCGTTGTGATGAATAGAGTCTCTGCTCAGATGTTTTTGACAAAGAGGAGCGTGAAGGGCGTATGGTCACAGATCTACATCCTGGCACGCACGTGGGCTCCAGGGAATCCCGAGGCCCACTGCGCATTCTATGGGCAGACCCAGGGTTCCTGGAGGGTCTGAGAGGCCAGGGACACCCCCCTCCGCTCTCCTGAGGAAGTGAGCCTGGCCTGTTTGTAAAAGGCCTTGAGCCTGCCTCATAGGTGGGGTCCTGGGTTCATCTCACCTCACCTCAAACAGATGAAAATCCGTAGTCCCCTCTACCCTCCTGCCCCCTATCAGGGCTGGCCTGGCCTGGCCTGGTTGGAACATCAGCCGCGTTCCAGTTTATGCTCTGTGATTCCTTCCTGATTTCTAAAGAATTGTATGGAATCAGCATGAAGTTACTTGGTGTTTAAAATTGAGGCAGGTTTTGGGGCTCTTGTTTTATTTATGAGCCAGACATCCACAGGAAATGTTCTTACTACAAAATCAACTCTCAGTATGGAAAGCTTGGCCCAGTGGTTGGGTTTTTAGATAGTAATTTATATGATAGAATTCCAGTTTGACCAGAGAACGTGGATAGTCCTGTAGGAGTCCTTGGTAAGAACTTTGGTCTTGGATTTACTATTAAACACAGATTTTGATGACGGTTTCAAAGGTGTCACTTCTCCTGGATATAGTTTCTTGGCCTGGGCCATAATATCAGTGGGACTGTTAAGAAATGTGTGAGCTGGGAAAGGTACCTCATCAGACTCATGGCCACATGGTACGGGTGGCACATACAACTGAATTGTTTTTTGAGGCCCATGCAAATCTGATTTTGGCCTTTACCCATCAGCCTCTAGGTTATACTATGACCAGCCTGCAGTGATGGGTGCCGTAATGGACAGGTGATGTTGGGGGACACTGTAACAGGTGGATGTAGTGTCATCCTGGGTAATGTGCCTGGGTGGGCACAGATCTGGGGGGCATGAGCTCACCAGTCACTGAGCATCACTAATGACGGGTCTGGAAACAGGGCCTTTTGAAGAGTTTAACCAAACAGGCTGAGGTCTACAAAACTCTCCCATTCCAGGGTGTGTGTAGACTCTAGGCCATCTGTGGGCAGATCCCAGGCATCTCCAGACGTCTCACAGGTGTCCTCTGTAGACACTGGCTGTGGATGGATTCTAAAGGGGTCAAAGGCCCTGTGCCAAATGTCTGAGGTGAAGCAGCTCTGGTCCCTGAGAAGCCATGCTCGTGTTATCCGTACATCTGCATCCCCTCCCCTTAGAGGGAGGGGTGTGGGAGGAACATTTGCAGCAGGCCTGTGCCATGGGGGCCCTGTGGTTTCCGCCCCAGTGGATGTGGCTGAGCGCTGGGGTTGGCCGGAGCGTAGAGAGTAGCCGGCAGGACAGATACATACTCCTCAGACATCTGGTACGGAGTAAAGATTTACTGACTTGCTTTCACTGGAATAAGTGAAGCCACGTTGGAGAAGTTGGGGTTCAGGGGCAGGAAGTATGGCATTAGCAGGAGAGAGAACGTGAGTCCTTGGAGCCAGGGGGCCGCCCCACGCCAGCCCCGTGTTCCCACAGGCAGGCGGAGGATGGTGTATGAGGGAAAGGTGCAGCGGGGAGGTCCTGTCGGAGTGGGCATTGGAAAGGCACCAGGCAGAAATGAAGAAGGGATTTTTGAAAAGCAAAAGATGAAGACTCACCCTCTCTGCAAGCAGAAAGCAGGAAGATTCAGTGTGGGAATTCACAACTCAGTTGTGTTAAAGAAAGAAGTTATGGGGTGACAGTGGAATCACGGGCCTGTCAAGCTGCAGTGTACTATCTCACCTGCTTTTATGGGTGCTCAGAATCCTCCAAATGAGGTGATTGGGAAAGTGCCACTGTGGTAGGTCCGTGACCTGACTCCATCCGATACAACCTGATGCCATCTTTGTTTCCGAAAATACAAAATATGCAGATATGTGCTTGAGTAGGCACAGAAAATTCCTGGAAGGCTATTTCAGCAACTGATAACAAAGGTCACCTTTGGGGAGCAGGACTTCCAGTTAGGACCACCGGAGAAACTGGGCAGGAAGACTCTCCATGCTGCATTTATTATGCTGTTATGATTCATCTTGTCTTACTGGTTATTTGTGTGATATAAGAAAAGAAATATCCCATGCTTTAGGAAATCTATTTGTAATGCAAAGAGTCCAGTAAAATATATTTGCAGAGGATTTATTGAAGGGAGGAAGGTTAGAAAGAAAGAGAAAGCAAGCAAGCAAGAGAGCAGACCCTTATCCTGATGCTTGTTCAAGGCTGGAAGGCAGGCATCATTCAGGATCATTGCAGGGGGGTCAGGACACAGCATGGGGACAAAGACTGGCCCCAACTCCGGGTACAGCGGGGAAAAGTGGGGACTTATAGCCAAGGAGGAGTGGGGGCCAGGGGGTTGGAAATTACTGAGAAGACACATCGGGGTAAGCAGGTCGGGGTTTTGACCAACTGGACCTAGCAGGGTTCTGGCTGAAGACAGGCTGGGGGGATCAGACATCTCGTGGGGGGCGGTGGGGGACCAGGAACCCACCACATATTGAGGGTGATCAGATAACAGAGGGTGGGGGATTCTGGCTAAACCGACCTAGCAGGATTCTTGCTGAAATTGGGCAATTCAGGGATGGATGTGGTCATCTACAAGGTGAGGCCTACTTGGGAAGAAGGTTTAGAGGACCCCCAGTAAAGTTTGGTCAGGGATCGGCACCGCAGGAAGATGTGGCACATCCACGTGGTGGGATCCGTGTGAACAGAACTGTGGACAAACAGGGTTACAGGTGACTGCATGCATATGTGTGGGGGGGTTTATACTGTGTTAAAAATAAGTCCCTATTAATCTAGAAAGATACATCTCATAATTTTTTTTTTTTAATGTTTGGAACGTCTGTGGAATGGGCAGGAATTTTTATGAGGAAATGTAATGTTGTAAGAGCGACAGATGTTCTTGTTGCCTCGGATGGGAGGGAGAGAGAGATGAAGGGGCATAACATTTTCATGGCCTGTCTTCGCTCTTACACAGTTTCTGAGCTTACTGGGACAGGGAAAGCAGGGCTGCGTGCTCAAGAGGCTGGAAAGAATAAAGAAAAGCACTGGTGGCTTGTCTGGGGCCAGTGTAGACGAGTCTGAGTCCAAGAGATTGTGGGTGGCTCTGGCAGAGGTGGGGAGGTGTGAGAAGTGTTAGGAAGTGACCCATCCACAAGGGAACAAAGAGAAATGGCAGGGTCCTGTTGTATAAGATGAGATTGTGTGATTGCATGTTGATTGTCATTGTCACCCAAGGAGCATGATTTCTCATTCCCAGGTGGTAAAAATACCCATTTATTTTATTCACAGGTTATACTCCGACTATCTCTACTTTGCAAGTTCGAACAAATCTGCCGATGACTTCCATGAAAAAGTGACGGAAGCTCTGCAGCTGTTTGAAAATTGCATGCTCGATTATTCCTTGCGTGCCTGCGTCTACAACAACACGCTCAACAATGCCATGCCTGTGCGTATCCTGGAAGCCCGGCCCCCTCAGAACAGGCGCCTTGGTGCTTATTATGCAGGCGGCATGGTGGATGGGATGGGAGCATAGAAACGCAGAGAAGAATTTGAATGTGCAGATGCATCTCCCCACACCCCTGAGTGGTGGCTAATGCACACACAAACATGCACGGACGTAAGAACTGTAAAGGGATAGGCCCTTTTAGCTGGCACCAGGCTTTCTTCCCTGCTGATCTCCCCAGTACAATACTCGCTCCTCCCTCTGCAGGGAATGAGGGCGCATTTAGGAAGATTACCATGTAGTGAGGCTCAGAAAACGCACCCTGCAATTAGAATTGGCAGATATTGGGACGCCTGGGTGGCTCAGTTGGTTAAGCGACTGCCTTCGGCTCCCGTCATGATCCTGGAGTCCCGGGATCGAGTCCCACATCGGGCTCCCTGCTCAGCGGGGAGTCTGCTTCTCCCTCTGACCCTCTTCCCTCTCATGCTCTCTATCTCTCATTCTCTCTCTCAAATAAAAAAATAAAATCTTAAAAAAAAAAAAAAAGATCAGAATTGGCAGACACGGGGACCCAGCTCTCAAACAGTCTTAAGCATGTTCTCCAGTGGTGGGTTGTACCGGTGGTTTAAAATATTGCCCACTGGTGACTTCCAGTGTTTCTTCGGCAGAGCCTAAATGGAAAAATGTTTTCCCTTGATCTCTTTTCTTTCCTCTTGTTTGCTTTCTGGAATATAGCTATACGTTCTTGCCTTGTTTTATGCAAAAGAAGCTGCTTGTGGTGAATTCAGCACACTTTGGCTAAGGGTGGTTTTCTACCGCACAGCTCCGGGTTGTGTGAGTGCCTTTACAGTAGGTTTGTGCAGCAGGAAAGCCTTTCTGTCCCGGGGTGTGGTTCGCGAGTGCTGCTCTGTGGAGCGCATCATGTGGTAAGGCAGACAGATGTGCTGGCGGTAGAGGCTGGGAACCCCCTGGGTGTGGGGAGTTCAAGGTCGGGGGGTTTCATACCCTTTCTTGTTATCGAGGTCATCCTCTGTGGAAGGCAGGGTACTAGTTCTGGCAGGATGCATCAGGCAACGAGGCTCTCCTGCCGGAGTTTTTAGTTTGTCAGAGAAGCTGCCGACAAGGGCACAGATCCATACAGAATCTGGCCAGGGGTGTAGGGTAGAGGAGTGGCCTGTGGAGCCACTCCTCTGGCAGTGCTGCACTGGGAGACAGTGCAGTTCCCAGCCTGGGCATTTACTAGCCGTGTGACTCGGAGCAGTTGTTTTAGCTTCTCTGAGACTCAGTGGCTTCCTCATAAAATGGAGTGATACCACTGTTTTACCAGGCTGTTGTAAGGATCAGAGCGATGGTTCATTCACATGGAGGGGAGAAATAAATAATCCTTTTCTTCTAGCCATCATAGAGTCATTGGTTGGGGCCCCATAAATTAGACTGACAGAAGACATTCACAAGAGAGAAAACCCCACAAGTTTATTAACGGGTGTGTTGCAGATACACACATCCCTGATGAGTAACTCAGAGGGATGGTTAGAACTCAGGCTTACATAATGCCTTAACAAGAGAACAATACATTTGTAGAGAGGTGACCAGACAAAGGGAAAGGACTTTGAGTTTCTAGGGCAACAAATTGTGAGAAGGCAAATAAACGTATGAGGGACTAATGGCTGGTAAGGGCGAGTTTTAGTGAGGTTTGTTAGGTCAGATCCTTGGTCCTATCTTAAGGCTGACAAAGGTCTAGAGTTGTCTCCAGTGATAAGCTTTGGTCCATCCTGGTGGAGAGAGGAGGAAGGACACCCTTACAAATTTAGGTACTGCTTGTAGGTAAACGGGGTGAGGGCAGAGAGATTTTCTTATATCTGTGTTTCTTCTCATTTGCCTT
The DNA here is from genome assembly GCF_003265705.2 of Callorhinus ursinus. Classification (NCBI taxonomy): domain Eukaryota; kingdom Metazoa; phylum Chordata; class Mammalia; order Carnivora; family Otariidae; genus Callorhinus; species Callorhinus ursinus. The sequence continues at coordinate 8,384,284 of NW_027397120.1, forward strand.
CAGCTCAAAATAATCCTTATACCAAAGTGGTGTATTTCAGGGCAGCGTATTCTGCCACCCTTCACATGCATTCATTGTCTCGCCGTGTCTGTGCCTGGCACCTGGGCTGGGACTGCAGCCGTGGCAGGACAGGCATGTCCTTGGGTCCCGGTGCAGCCCCAGCTCTAGCAGGGTGAGTGACATAAAGGCTGGGATAGAAGCTGTGGCCCCCAGCAGAGGCCACCTGGACACAGGGCATCAGGGGGACTTCCTAAGAGAGGTAATGTTTGAGCTGAGGCCTAAAGGATGAGTCTCCTGGGGACATGGAGATAGCGAGACGTCCAGGTGAGGGGAGCAGGATGTGCAAAGGCCGAGGGGTGAGCATGGAGAGTGTTTGCTACAGCCGCCACAGCATGTGGTAAGTGGGTGGTGGGGTGATGGGAAGAGGGAGGTGTGAGCCTGCATCACCGGGGATCTGGTGAGCCTTGGAGCTCTGAACTTCATCCTGAGGGAGATGGGTCCCCAGGAGGGCTTAAGGAGAGGGTAGTTGCAGCAGTTTTGCATTTGAGAAAGATGCCTGGTGTCCGGGGTCCCCAGGGGTGAGAGGGGGCCTGTCTCGCAGAGACAGGGAGGCCAGGGTTGGGGTGGGATGGGATTTCTGGAAGAGAACTGGTGGTGGAGTCAGGGTAGGAAAGGACGGAGATTTCTAGAAACAATTAGTAGGAGAAACAGCAGAAAGGATGTGCAGATGGATTAGATGAGGTGGTGGGATCAGAGGGGAAACCACGTGTTTTCTGGTTGGCGTGCCAAGTACGGTATTTGCTTCAAGACGGCTCTGGCCCTTAGCTGTTGCTTTTTATTGTGATTATTTATGACTATGAGGGTCATCCATGCAGGGCCTGCTGGAGAGAAGAGCCACTTCCCAGACACATTTCCTGAAAACTCGTAGGCGTGGAGTGAAGTGGGGACTGACCTCACTCACAGCTGAGGCTCGATTCATCTCCAAGGGCATACACTGGGTGCCCATCCTGTGCTCAGCACCGTGTTCAGTGCTGAAAGAAACCCCAGCCGGGACATGGCCTGGAAGGGAGGGAGGGCACAAGGCAGGACAGGGAGAGTGGAGGTGACTCATCCAGCCAGCACGGTTCAGAGAAGGTGCTGGAACCATCCTGTCCCAGTGCCATGTAGCACACTTGTCCAGAGATCAGATGGTTACTCAGAGCCCAATAATTTGGAATAGAGAGGCCCAAAGGGGCTGCGCGGCCTGGCACCAGCAAGAAGTGCAGGCGGACTCTCGGTTTTATTATTGTTATTGTAGAATGTAAAGGATGCGGAAGCAGGGAGGGAAAAACAAGTCAAGAGAGCCGTCACGTGAGGGGCAGCCAGGAACCGTGTATAAGACTGCTAGCGTGGGTCCTAGTGAGTTCTTAAAGGGGGCTGTGGTGGTTGGGAGGACTGAGCTCAGCAGGCCTCTCTCTCTTACTGTCATCACTGTTCTCAGCGCAGACCGATGACGGGAAGAATTGGCTTTTGCCACACGCCTAGAGCTGTTGTCATTTATGTGTGTTCCTGTTCTTATTGTCTCTTTTGCCCACTGAGGTCTTGCTCTCCCACATCCCAGGCTGCGTGACTACTGAGTTCTCTCTTGAGGAGATTATCTAGCAGACGCTCTGAAAGGGAGGCATAGGTGTGGGCTCTACTTCCAGGGCCTTCTATGAGGAAGCCCTTACGCTGGCTGGATTTGGATGGGTAAGGCCGGGCAGTGCCGGGTGGAGCTCCTGACTGGGGGTACAGCTTATTTCAGGGGCTTCACATTGTGTGTCTCTCACGGAAGAATGAGCGTCTGACGTAAATGTGACATAAAGAGTGGACGTCTGTGCCGCCGGGCCCTCTGCGTGCCCCCCCCCCCCCCCGCCCTGAGCTTGCCGGGCCTCCAGCCCCTTGGCACCTTTGCCGATAAGATTGGGACGATGGATCTAACCTTGGTTTACTCCCGATGCTGCACCAGGCGCTGTCTTGAGCTTTTCTGTTACATCATGTTCTGTCCTCCATGCTGCCCTGAAATCCATGCCCATTTTACAGATGAGGATACTGAGGCTCACAGACATTAACTCTCCCACCCAGAGACTTAGAGCTGGTAACAGGCCTCATGTTCGTCCCAGGTCCTGTGGCCTTGCAGACTCAAGGCATTTCCACCTTAGCTGGCTAGCTCCCAAGAGCAAAGGTCTGAACTGGCTTTTTTCATTTAATCTCAGGTTTTGCTGAGGTTGACGAGGTGATGGCTTAGCAGACACCTCTGGTCAGAGAGAGATGCCCAGGGGCAGGATGGGTGGATAGGACAGGGGGTGGCGGGCGTCACAGATCGCAGATTTGACCCCTGGCCAGTTCCTGCTCAGCAGGAAGAGCCAGGCTGTCAGGAGCAATGGGAAACCCTGCTTTGAGGGGGGAATCATCAATTCTGGGATGAGGGAAGCAGATTTCCCTCCAGCTGTGAATCCCAGCTCAACCACAGCACAGGAAGGACGATCTTTTTCAAACATAGGTGGACCTTGGTACTACCCTTCTGCAGACATGCACTGCCTACCCATGGCACCGGAAGGCATGAGCCAGCCGGGCCTCCTCCTCCCCGCCCCCCTCCCCTGCTATTCTGCAGCCACACGCTCTCCTCCTAGGTCCTCAGGCCAGCTTCTTGCCTCAGAGCCGGCGTTTGCAAAGCGTGTCCCTGGACCAGCAGCATCAGCGTCAGCGTCCCCTGGGAACTTGTCAGACATGCAAACTGTCAGGCTGACCCCAGACCCCAGAAATGAGCACCTTGGGGGTGGGCCCATCAATCTATCTAACAGCCCCCTCCAGGCAGATCTGTTGTCCCCTTAGGTTGGAGAAACAGGTTCTAGTGCCTTTTCCCACTTCCTTCCCCGGGTGTGGCAGGGCTTCTCATTCTTTGGGTCTTTCTTTCTTCTGACCTCTGTTCTCTGTCCCCACCCTGCTTGTTTCCCGTAGCATGGGCCACAGCCGGTGGTTCCTGATGTTGGTTTCTTCAGCAGCTTAGCTCTGTGTCCCCCACGAGGCTCCAGGAGGCTAGGAGCCGTGTTGGTTACATGGCAGCGCATCTCCACTGGCTCGGGGGGCACCTGGCGTGCCACGCGCACTCAGTTATTTGCAGAATGAATGAATGAACAACAAACGGGTTTTCAACACTAGCAGATAGTAGATGGGTTGGGTGGGGAGCTCCACCTGAACCCCCGATTGGGAACGGAGAGGCTTGGCATGGCGCCTATCTGGGAAGAGCCCTGTAGCCACCCTTCCTTGGCTCTGTCCCCACGTGGGGGGAAGCCCCGGTGGCGGGGACCCTGGCGCCCAGCTCCTCCTGCTTGTGGTGCTCCCAGCTGACCCCAGGCCGGCCCCCACTCCTCCCTGGGCTTCCCTTTCTCCATCAAGAGTCGGCTGGGGCAGATCATTGCAAAGGCTTCTCTCAGCTCTGATGTTTTGTAATTTTAAATCTACCAGACTCTTCTCCTAAATACCCTTTTTATCTTTAGTCCATTTTGATTCTCCGGCCTCTGTGGGGGAAAGGCAAAGTCGAACAACTCTGAGGGGGCCTGTCCTACGTGTGTCTTAATGGTGCCCAGTTGTGGTAGTGATGCTGTGTGCACCAGGGAGTGTCACTCGGGGCGGTCAGAGTTTTCCTGGAGTGGTAAAGGGGCAGGCGGGTCAGAAGAGGGGGTGTTCAAGGGGACTGGGGAGCCTGCAGCTGTGGGAGCCAGCCCACCTCCCTTCCCCTGCAGAGCCCCCCTCCCCCGCTGGGGCCATCGCCGCCCGTGAGGGAAGACCCCACTGCAGGAGGGCCTCGGCCAGCAGGTCTTCCTCCTCCAGGGAGCAGCGGTGGGGGCTCTGCCCACGATGGGCACAAACAGGCTTGCAGAGAAATAGTCTGTCACCTGTGGCCAGGTCAGGAGTGGGTTCCCAGCGATTATACAGGGCCCTGCCCTGTCACCAACACCAGCTTCTTTCATTCTAGAAAGTTCTCAAGCCCCAAAGGCAGGTTCTCTGGAAGAGATGACCTTCATGAGGCTGAGGGAGGCCGTGAGCCTGACAGAGAATTGAAATGCTCTGTGAGGCTGATGGCTCGAGAAGGTCTTCTCATCACAGTTTGTTTGTGTTAGAGGCGACACACACAGGATTTCTGAGGCTGGCACATACTCATTTTCTCTGTGGCTTTGGTCCAGCTTGCGGTCTTCTTTATGGGTTGGTGCACAAGGAAGCGACAACCTGGGGGCTTGCGGCAGCTCATCAGTTTTGGAGACAGCTTATCCCCTCTCACTGTTTTCCTTCCTCCGCATCCTCCCACATGATTAGAAAAATAATGAAATGGGAAAAGAACAGCAGGAGAGGAAAAGAGGTAGTCGGAGCCCGGCTGGCCTTGTGCGGCAGGGGATGACGGAGGGGCCTGAGCCCTCAGCTTAAGGAGCGAGGCTCGGAGGGGGCACCTGGGGGCTGAGCACAAGCCGGACCTCGAGCTTTCCACGCTGGGACAGCAGGCGGGCTGGGCGTGGGGCAGCACGGCCAGACCACCGGTGGGGACAATTTATACTGGTGGCAGGCGAGGGCTGGCTGCTCGGAGGCTAGACCCGAGCCCAGGAGGCTGTGACAGCGGGGCCTGCCGGGGGGGCTGGCGGGAAGCGAGGCAGAGGCAGCAGAGGGAAACATTTGGGAAGGCCACAGAGGCAGAACAGCAGACAGGAAGGGGAGCAGGGTCCCGAGGACTTGGGGAGGGCGGGAGAAGGAGCCTCAGGGCAGAAGGGGAGAGAGCTGTTCTCTCCTGAAGCTCTGAATAGCTTAGCAGCAACTGTGAAGTTAGCCGGGATGTGCCAAGACCGCTCTCACTTGGTTTGTAAGTCGGGGGTCCCCAGAAACACTTCTGGGGTTCAGTAAGTCACTGGAAGGAGTCATGGGGCACACTGAAGACTGTGGTACTCGTGGTTACAACTTACAGCAGGGAAGGGGGACCCGTTAAAACCCACACAGGGAAGAAGCACATGATCCGCACCAAGCCTGGCCAACGAAGGAAGCCCAGCCAAGCCTTGGTGGCCAACCTTGGTGGCAGGTGTTTCCTGGGGCTCAGTCACATACCACCTTTACTGTCCAGCCCCTGCCGCAGGTCACACTGATCCTGTGTCACCCAAAGTCCCCATCATAACTCAACCGTTTACTGTTGGGTGGCCTGATGCCCCAGGTGAGCAAAGATACTTATCAGGTAGGACATCCTAGGTGACCTAGAGGTCACCTCCCAGGAGCCGAGGACAGGGGCCAGATTTCCCTCTGGGTAAGGTTAACTCTTCAGTGTGCAGTCTTGCAGCTGGGTGTGAGAGGCACCGGAGGACGGGGACCGCCGGACATGTAGTGGCCACATCGAACACTGCTGTTTGGATGTCCACACAGCTGCCTGGTCACAGGTGTTCGGGTGGCCCCAGGCACCCGGCGGGTCACTCACCTGGCTTGTGCCCGAGGCGTTTTGCATGGCCATCGTGTGCTGGCGTAGGAGCTGAAACAGCCAGGTCATTGTGCAGAGAACATTTGTACTGTTCATGCGTGCGTTCTCAGCCTCTTCCTTCACCCAAGTCTTCGCTCCAAAACCTGTCACGCCGCTAGTTACAGGGTCATCATGAGGATTCCATGCGACTCTGAGTAGTAGGAACCTTTGGTGTGGGGAGCTCAGAACCCTCCATGAGGACTCAAGAATGCATGGCGTTTAAAATCCGCCCTTTGAAGGCAGCTGTTCACTCGGTTAGCTCTTTTGGTGTTGGCTCGTGCACATGCCATAATACTTTGGGAAAAGTGTTGGGGGAATGACTCCTGAAGTAACGCCTACCTTCTTCTTTGTTTCTAGGTGAGGCTCCAGGTCGGTCTGTATGCTGTGTACCTTCTGGACTGGCTCACTGTCTTTAACAAAGAACAGTTCCTCATTCTTCGCCTGGAAGACCATGCATCCAACGTCAAATACACCATGCACAGGGTCTTCCAGTTTCTCAACCTCGGTAGGAATATCACGCGGGAGACCATGGAGCTGGCATGGGCCCTGTGCACCCTGGCCGGCCGAGGTGCTCGCTGAGTCACGTGCAGCCTCCGTGCACTGGGCCAGGCCAGGCTGAGGTGGGCCGCTTGTTCAGTAGCTGTTCGCCAAGCACAGGGCCTGGTGCCGAGGTGGTGAGGGGGTCCCTCATCGGGGAGCTTTGAGTCCAGCAGAGGGAGAGGGGAAAGGCGCCGCTCAAATAACCAAGGAACCGGTAGTATGACATGGGGGAAGGGTAGTGCCCTCACCGTAGGTTCGTACGCATGACTTGGGGTCCCAGCTGCTGAAGGGTGGAATGGAAGGCTTCATGGAAAGAATGGTGTGTGAGCTGAGCCCTGAGGAGGGTGAGCTGTCAGTGTGTGGCTGGAACAATCCTGCGGAAGCCCAGGCTTGGAGGAGGGAATGGACGGGTCATCGTATCGTCTCAGGGTTTTGGGGACCCCTGGAGTCGGGGCCACGTAGCTGAGTGGCACGTCGGGGTAGGTCTGCTGCTCGTGGCCATGGCGATGGCCAGTAGGGGTGGGACCGTGGACGTGGAGTGCTGCCCATGCGGATGGACACCCGTGGACTGCTTGTTGAAAGTCTAGAGCAGAGTTCAGATTCCTTCCCAGGATTCCTCCCATGGCCCCGTCTAATGATCTGGCCTGGGAATTTTGTTGGAATATTTCTTGATTGAAGTATATTTGCCCACCACTGGTCTTGGAACTCTTTTGTCATGGGTGAGCTGGTGATATGAGGGAGTGTGATTACTTTTCCCTTTGAGGGCCCAGAACCATTTTTCTTTGATTTGGCCACTGGTGGATTCTGTTGCATTGATGAGCTTGTCTTTAGTCCCTGAGACAGTGAAGACCAGTTCTGTTCCTTCTATTACACCTAACCCAAGGACACTGGAATAGGGTTTTCTGTGTAAAGGCTCAGGACTTTGGCCAAATCCCAAGGGCCTGAGCAGTGATCTGGTTGGTTAAGCCAATGAGAGGCCTGTGGTCCAGAGGGCTGGGGATAGGGGTGGCTGGCTTGTTTCTGGGCCTCACTCCCCCCCGATCCCCTTGCTGCAGACGGAGGTTCAGCTCATGGGGTCTCTGAGCATAGGTGGCCTCCCCCCAGCCCCCATGGCTACCATACAGCACAATACGCAAGGTGAAATAGGGCCCAGCCACATGCCCTTTGCATCAGCAGCCTGAAGCAGAAATGACACTGGCAGAATTCGGGTAGGCTGGTTAGCAGGAAAATCTAAGCACACGGACCATGTCAGGCAGGTCGGACAGTTATCCAGGAACAGGCTGATGGCCACGAGAGCCAGCCCTTTGTGGCGATGTGGTCACGAAAGCAGGAGGTGAGGCTTGGGTGAGGCTGCAACCCCCAGATCCCGCCACACTTCCGAGGGCAGGTGTGCAACCCCAGGCTGGTGAGTCCCTGCTCGTTCATGAAGGCGCTTCCACTTTCCACCCCCAGCAACTCCAGGAGGGGTCCAGCCAAAGAATTTTCATCTCCCAGCACTTCAGGGGAGCTCCTGTCTCAACACGAAGCATGGCTGGGAGTTTTGCAGAGTTCCTTCCTGCCGCGCCTCCGGCCTCATGGGAGTTTTTCTCTGTGTTCCAGGGCCCTTAGGTGAGAAACAAGAGACCCTGATGACAAAGAGCCCCGCATCCAACGCGCGGCGCCCCGAGGACCGGAACCTGGGGCCCATGTGGCCGGTCACCCAGAGGATCCTGCAGGACTTCTATGGGCCCTTCAACACCAGGCTGGCACAGGTGCTCGCCGACGAGGCATTCGCCTGGAGGAAGACCTGAGGGCCGAGCTCCTGCGGCGGGTTCCACTGTACCATGACAGAAGAGTCTCTTTGAGGGTGGGGGGCCCTTTTACTCACAGCGTGGAGAAAACCCTGAGATTCTTCTTCCCCTCCCAGGCACGTGTTTAGTGTAAGCATTTGTGGTGTGAAATAACCTGGCAACTGACCCTTCATGGAACTCCCCCATCCGAGGCCACTGGAAACTCCACTGGGGAAACTGATCCCTCCTGCACCAGAGCGGCCAGGCTGCGGGGGTGAGGCGGGCAGCGCCAGGCGGGGGGCTTCAGGGGAGGTATGGCTGGGGGCTGATGATGCTGGGATCCGATTGAGCACGCCAGAGGTCACGCCACCACGTTGGAGGTCATGTCACCATGCAGGAGGTCACGCCACCATGCCGGAGGTCATGTCACCACGTCAGGGTCACGTCACCATGCTGGAGGTTATGTCACCATGCCAGAGGTCACATCACCATGCCGGAGGTCATGTCACCATGCCAGAGGTCACGTCACCACACTGGAGGTCATGCCACCACGCTGGAGGTCATGCCACCACGCTGGAGGTCATGCCCCATGGTAGAGATCACACCACCATTCTAGAGGTCGCGCCACCACGGTAGAGGTCACGCCACCATGCCGGAGTCACGCCACCATGCCGGAGGTCACGCCCCCACGCTAGAGGTCACTTGCACTTCCATTCAGTTCTGAAACACCATTCAGATCAGTACCTTCATTTGGGCAGAGAATGGAGGCTCTTTCCCTTTTTCCTTTTACTCCAAAGTCCACCCTTTATTCTCTTCGGATGTAAACCCTGTTCCCTTTACTTGTATGAGAGAGAAAAAGCAGTCGAACTTTGGTAGCACATTCGTTTCTCGGACCATCTCCCATTCTGTCCTTGCTTTACTTAGGTTTAACTAGAAAATGAATGTTTAAAACCACTTTCTGCATTTCGTTAGGCATAGCTCTCTTTTCTGCCTCTTAATGTGTTTCCTCCAGAGTTTTTTCAGTTTATAATTGGAAGGGAAGTTTTTGCTGTTAATTCTAGACTGAGCAACTTCCAAGAATTGAACTCTTTATGGGAAATCTGGGTATCTTGGACTCTCCTCATGCACTCAAGGTCACTACCAGGCCTGGAGGGTGTTTTAAGTTTTAGTTCTGGCCACAGACACACTCCGTTGCTCTGCTTTCCCCGAGTGAGCTCTTTACCACATTCTCCACCACATGTGGCCAGAGGCCCTTACTGTGTTCACAGACTACAAGATGCTTGTGTTCTGTTTCAGAAACACAGTGAGCGAGCTATACGTGGGCCGAGCATGGTATGCTGGGATTCTTAATGGCAATTTCTGGGCCCCTCGGCAATTTGGTTTCCCAATAGATGGAGTAAAGGTCTCGTCATTTCTTGGAAGTGAAGGGGAGAGATTGAAGAGGACCCTGGAGCGCACTTGGCACCCAGCCCCAGGTGGGACCTTGATGAGACTTCGCCCTGGAGTGTTTTCAAGGGAAGCTTCCTGCGAACCAGAGCCCTCTGGTCAAGGTCCCTTAACGCCAAAGTCAGAAAGTGCAGGTGTCTTCGTGTCCAGCCATCGCTCGCAGACATGCGGGTTCGCTCAGCTGTCCAGCCCTGGCACCACTGTCTTTCTGCCATCAGGAGGTGGGACACGCAGCCCATCTGACAGCATGCAGAGGGCCATATGGACGGCCGAGCCGTTTCTGCTCCCGAAGGGGCTGTGTGCCCTGAGACCCGCTTTGTGGGACAATGCCCCCTTTCCCTTTCCCTCACAGCTAGCAGGTGGAGCGGGGCTGGCGGGGGAGTCTGGCCTGAGCCCGGGGGGCCGCGGGAGATATCACTCCAGCGTGCATGTGTATTTATCTGCAGTGGAGGGTGTGTGCGCGCGCGTGGGTGCCTCTTCTGAGTGGGCTCCCTTCCACTTCTGTTGCTGATGAGGCGCCTCCGCTCTGGACACAGCCTTCTTGTGGATTAATTTCTCTGCCTACAAACTTGTCACTTCCAGTACACGTTTTGCTATTCTACTCCAACCACCGCGACGACAAAGGATTTTTCCTACACACTCCTATGCATGTGAATAACATGTAGTGTAATTCTGCTTCTTACAGAAGTATTACCGGAGCTATTATTTCCAATATTATCTGGTTTATTCTACAAATTTTTTTGTATATGCAGGCCCAGCCCTTCGCGCCCATCCGTGCCATCCAGTTTCTTTCGAGGAGCCATCTCTGGAGGGTGTATCTGTCACCTCTACTTTGTCGCGTTCAGGCCCGGTTCTCGTTGACGGCCCGGGCACCGTTCCAGACGGCGGCCCTCGAGCCTGTTGTCCAAAACCAAAGTGAAAGGGAGCATTTCTCACGACCTGGTATCGAAGTGACTTTGTGTCCCCAAAGTTGCGTGTTGGACTGTGTTCAGTTGTACACCCTTAGTAGTGGCAGGCATGTTACATGAGCCATGGTCACGCTGTACTTTTATTCATATTTAACATTAAATGTGGACCCCTGTGACCTGTCCCGGGAGCGCATGCTGTTCCTTGCCCTCCTGAGCACCTGTGGTAGGTTCTGCATGGCGTCTGCCACGTACAGATGAGTCTGGGAAATCGTTCAGGATCTAACCTGTGGACTCTGTGTGCACTGGTTGAGGGGGCCTCCCGCATATGGGGCGGGAGAGAGAAGAGCAGAGAAAGAAGGGCTCTAACGTGACCAGTGACTGCACGAGCGGCCTGCCTCACGTGGGTATGTGCGTGTGAAGACGGACTTCTGTGAAGAAGGTTGGGGTGACTGATCACAGACCCTGCTCCTCCCAGAGGCTGCGCTCAGCCTGGCTGCTTCCCTCATTCCTGGGGCCAGGCCTGGCCCCGGGGGCAGTGAGTTGGAGACTCCTGGTGTCACTGGGTGTGTGTCACTGTCCTAGACACCCGGTGTCCCTGGCTGCACTGGGATGGAGGAGCTGGGGTCTCAAGTTTGGGGTTCTGGAAGCCTGGGCGATCCTGGAGCCAGTGTGGCCCATGGGTTGGTCCCCTAGTTCTGCAAAGACCCCCCCCTGGGGAGAGTCTCTCTCCCAGCACCGCCCCCCCCCCCCGTAGTGGTGTGTTCTGTGACGGGGGCTAGTGAGTCCAGGCCTGGAAAGAGGAGGAACCCCATCTCTTGATGAGGGAGCCAGGAACAGCTTGGCTCAGCAGAGAAAATGGGCCTGAGAGGAGAACGTGGGGATGGCCGAGACATGAGGGGCAGGAGGGACGTGTGAGTCTGGAGGGTTGATGGAGTCCCTGTCCCAGGAGACTTTCCAGAAACCCTCTCTCCTGCGTGGACACCCACCCCTACTCAGGAACCAGCTCACAGGGAACATATGATGCAGATCATCTACATCTTAACGTAACCCTCCCTTTGGAACGACCTCTTCCCAAACGCCCCTATGTGGGAACCGAAGCAAGGGCTGTGCTCCGGAGGAATTTCGGGCCTCAGCCAGCAGGGAGGGAGAGAGGTCTCGGGTGTAGGCGGGTGTTACCCTGTTGCTCCAGAAATCTCACCCTCTGGGTAGCCACTCTGCTTGTGGGTGAGGCAAATCCTGTTAAGACTTGCAGGAAGAATCACCTTCCCAGAACCTCCCAGGGCCAGGCTCCTGCTGAGTAGCGGGGAGAGGGCAGGACCCCGGCAGCGTGAGCAGCAGTGGCCCTGGGGACCCGGATTAGTACCCCTCCGCTGCTGGAGCACCTCATGCCAGATTTAGTGCCTTAAAACAACACAAGTTGATCATCTGGCAGTGCCGGAGATCAGAAATCCAAAATCAGTCTCATGGGGCCAAGGCCAAGGTGTGGGCTCTGTTCCTTCTGCAGATGCTTCTGGAGGCCTCCCCTTTCCATCGCTGGTGGCCACTGACCCCGTCCTCAGTGTAGCATCTTCAGATCTCTCTCTGGCTCTGGTTCTGTGGTCACATCGCCCTTCTCTTGACTGTCTCCCTCCCCCCCCTCAGAAAGACTCTGGTAATTACTCTGGGCCCACCCGGACAATGCAGTATCTTCTCCCCATATCAGGGTCACGTCTGTAAAGGCCTTTTGGCCACGTAAGGTGACTTACTTACAGGCTCCAGGGATTAGGGTGTGGACGTCTTCGGGGGTGATTGTTCAGCCGCCCCTAGGAGGGTGGTCCTGCGAGCCAGTCAGGCAGTCAGGGGAGTCTTGCCCCTGGCCTGTACCTTGCAGCTGTCCCCTGTGGGGCCCAAGCAGATGTGAGTGGGCAGGCGGCTGCCTAGCAGAGCACCAAGCTTCGTGACATGTCCGTCCTGAGATGGTGCATCTTCCTGTCCAGCAGGATCCTGTGGCTGTGGTGAGTAGGGTAGGGGGAGGCCAGGCAGAGCCAAAGACCCACTTTCTTCCCAAAGTCACATTGCAAGTCATTCTTCTGTGTGTTTCTCCAAGTGAGCCCAGGGCCACCCCGGCCCCAGATAGAACTGTTTCTCCCTCTCTGGGTAGAAGTGATTTCTGAGGGCTTATGAGTTTTTTTTTTCTTTAAAGTTTCTTTCTCGGTTCCCTAGGGGACCCACACCAGCCACGTGGGCAGCTTTGAGTTTCTGAAGTTCAGCTGTTTCTGAGTTAGTCATGCTTTGAGGGGAGCAGCTTCTGAAAGCTACAAAAATAGTTTGCATGGTTTCTGGTCCCTGTGAGAGCCTGGGGGGCCATGACCTCTTTGGGTCCATGCTCCAGAGGCTGCATGGCACGGCTGACCTCCAGACTCTCTCTCCTCGGCCCTGCCTCCTGGCCCCACACTGGACTCAAGTCCACGACCTGTACTCTGTCGCTGCTCCTGAAGCCCCTGGCAGTCTGGACCCTGTCCCCAGCCCTCCCACCCTGCCATTCCCCTGCCGCCCTCCACCCCCTCTTTTGATGACCTGCTCCAGCGCAGGCTCTCTGAGGGCTGTGTCTCCCCTGGGTCTCTTAGTACTGTGCACATTGCTGCCCCAGAGCCACGGGCCAGGGCTGAGCACCGAGCTGAAATGGTGGCGCTTTGGGCGGCTGCAGCCGGCCCATGAGGGACAACACTTGGCCCTCCTGGGAGTGGCTGCACCCTTGGGCCACGGGCCCCTGACGGGACTCAGGCCCACCCCCACGCTCTCCACTGTTGCACTTAGGGCTAGGCAAGGAGCCGAGACTATGAAGGGGACCCCCTTCTCCCACAGTGAGGGGTTCCTTACTTGGGGCACAGCATGGGGCTAGCAGGGAGGCCACTGGCGCTCCTGTGGCTTTCTGGCAGGCACCCTTGCTCTGCCTGCTCTGAAAGGCCCCTTTAAGGAAGGCTCTAGAAGCAGGGAGGTCTATTTGAGGCTGACTCCTGGGCATCCCTGAGTAGCATGGCTTTCCCAGGGCCACATGGTGATGTAACAGCGGGGACCCAGTGGAGCAGAGAAAGGCCGGGTCCAGGGCGTCATGATGGGACAGCGTCCAGCTTCTCCCCATGTCATGAGCCATTCTTCACCATTCTGCCACCAGAAGGGATGGGCTGACTTGCACCCACCAAACTCTGCCCCCAGAGAGGGACAGTATGGGAGGAGGAAAAGCCCTGGGCCTGGAGCCAGATGGGCTGGGTTCAAGGCTTGGGCTCCCCAGTGGAGGGCCTGAGATGCACCCACCCCATCACCTTGGGGACACCACCGGCCCTTCCCCCATCCACAGGTCTGGGGGCCTCATGCGTGGGTGTGAGAGTTAGTAGACACTGGTACACAGAAGTACAAACAGGATCAGAGAGGCTGCCCACCTGCCCGAGGTCACACAGCTCTGATCCCCAGAGACAGCAGAAGGGCAACTAATTTTTACTTGTTAACTTCAAAGCCAGTGCTTTTACCTGCTGTGCCAACTGTATACCCACAGTCCCCCCAGCAGGGCTCCCCAGCCTGTCCGCCTTTCACGTACCAGAACTCCTCTTCTCCCCTTTCAGTCCCCATTTGGAAGGCCCTCAGGGATGGGGCCATGGTTTCCGCAGACCTCCCGATCTGGAGCTCTGGGTGGTGACTGGAACTTCTTGGGAAAAACAAAGGGAAATGAACATGACTTTGTTCTGCTCAATGGGTCTGGCCTCCCACCTACAGGCTGAGGCAGGCCTGGGGGCTGGCTCAAGGGGCCAGCGGAGTCATCAGAAGTGCGCTGCCCACCCCTGGGCTCAGCCCTGCCCCGCCGTCTCAAAGGCACCAAGGGACACACTTCAGCTAGAAAGTGCGCAAGAGCCAAAATTTAATTTTTTAGCCAATGTTTCCTGAACATCTACTTGGCGCAAGGCACTGGGCCAGACATTGGGGTGGGCTGGGCTGGGGGCTGCTTTTCACCTGTTCATTCCCCAAGTGTTTTCAGAGTGCTGCCTGGGTGCCCGGCACCGGAGGCTCCCAGGAAAGCAGACCTGGTCCCTGTCCGTGTGGACCTGGGATCTTGTGCAGCAGACGTACGAATCGGAGCGTCACCCAAGCAATGCCGAACTGCAGCAGCTCCGGGTGCCACCTAGGAGAGGTGCTGAGGACAGTGACCTGTTCTTGCTGTGACCTCCGCCCCTCCCGAGGCCACTGCATACCCTGTGTGACCTCCCCATCAGTGGCAGAAACCCAGTTGGAATGGGTGACCCAGCTTCCCCCAGATGGCATGGGCACCAATCCCAGCATGCTTCCGACTGGCCAGGGCGCCCCCAGGCTGGGGTTCCTGATCCTCATGGGAGCCAGCAAAATAGAAGAGATTACACAAGTTCCTGTTTAACAGCAGAAAAAACAAATTTCCACAAACATTTCCTGACCGGATTTTACATACAATAATTCAGTATTATAATACCAGTGTTTTGGTAATACAGGTCCACTTGTGAGAAGGTGGAATTCTTTTTGGGAGTAACATTTCACTTAATGAGATTCAAAGTTCATGTACCCTGTCACATCCCTTGTGGAAGTTCATCCGTAAAGACTGTTCCTAGCTCGTCTCCTGGCCCTGCTGCTACCCTCCACTTGGGAAACACTAGACTCCAGCCTCCAGAGCAGTTTCTTCCTGGCTCCGCCTCTTGTTTCTGACCTTGAAATGTTGGGGGGTGTCCCACACTCAGTCCCTCAGCCCTCTGAGCTCGCTTTACCCCAGTCCATGGCCCCAACTGCCACCTCTGTGCGATGACTCCCAGACCCCGGCCCTGTGCTGGTGTGTGTCTCACCGGGCCACAGCATCTCCAAACTAACTGAGCGACCCAGAGCCCTTGGGGTCTGACCCCGCTCCACTGCCCCCCCCATCCCCCGCCGTGTCCCGCCTCGGTCACAGTGGCCAGCCTGTGTAGACCGAATCTCTGAGCTCCTGTCCAGTCACTGCTGCGTCTCCCATGGACCCTGGAGCCCACCTGCCCTGCACTCCAGCTCTTACTGTCTGTCCTGCACAGAAGGCTCTGCCCCTTGGCTGCTTCCTTCAGATCCTCCCTTGTGTCCCAACCTACCTGACCAGCTTGACTGAACAGCCACTCCCTCCCCCTCCCCCAGGGGTTGCTCCTCTCCTCTTTCCCAGAAGCCACCGTTCTGCTGCTTCTGCCTCCCGATCCTGACCACTCCTCGCCCCCAGCCCTGTATTAATCATGGTTTCAATTTCTGTATTTCATGATGCTGTGACTTTTGGGGAACTCGCTGACCCTCCAGGGGGCAGCTATGTCCTAGAGATGGCAAACAAGTCCCTTCTGCGTGAGCCTCTGATATGCAAGCCAGCCAGTCGAAGCCCCCTCCTCCAGACCACCTCCTTTATGGGTCACCCCAGGGCCAGGTGCCAGACAACCAGGACAGCCCTTAGCCTGGAGCCCAGCCAAGTCATCAAACTGGCCGGTCCCAACCCTGCTTAGCCTGATCACCTTCTGCACCCATTTCTTCCCTGGAAACCCCTTCTTCCTGGCCCACCTGGTGGTCCCCCACGTGGCCCTGCGTGGCATGTGTGCCCCCTCCTCTTGGGAGCTGTGAATAACAAACTCTTCGGTGGCACTTATCTCCTGGTCTGTGGGCCTCACTCTGTCACCTACATGAAGGGGCACCTGGGTGGCATAGTTGGTTGAACATCTGACTCTTGGTTTCGGCTCAGGTCATGACCTCAGGGTCATGAGATCGGGCCAGAGTCTGCTAAAGCTTCTCTCCCCCTCTCCCTCTGCCCCTCCCTATGCATGCTGTCTCTCTCAAGTAAATAAATAAATCTTTTTTTTAAAAAACCACCTACATGTAAAAACATCCCACCCCCAATGGTGGGAGCCCTGCCAAGCCTCCCAGGCCCCCCACTGCAACTCTTTCCCTGCAGTCTGCAGCCAAGGCAACCTTTTAAAACATCCCTCCAACCATGTCCCTCTCTGCCAGGAAACCCTCCTCAACCTCCCAGCTCGCTTAGGATAAAATGCGGAGCCCTGCCAGTGCCCCCGAGGCCCTCCCTGACCCGTCCTGCTGACTGACCCCTGAGCCCCCACCCACCCCCACTCACCCCTCCGGGCCAGCGCTGACCTTGAAGCCATCCTTCACCAACGCCGAGCCCTGCCCTGCACCCCATGCCCTCACTGTCCCCTGCCCGGGGCACGTTCTTCTGGGCCTTGGCAAGGCTGGCATCTTCACCTCCTCGAAATCGGCGGTGGGAGAGGACGGGCTGGCTGGGTGGAGTCCACATTCTGGCAGCATCTGTAACTGTGGAATTAATCCGGCAAGTTGGATCAGTGGGAAATCCTACTGAGCCATATAAGCATTTTTAAACATTTTGTTTTTACTTACACTATTTAAAGCGCATTAATTTGTCTTTAGTAAAAGGGCCAGAGCCTTCCCTGCACACGTGAGTGTGCAGACAGGAGCTCAGGGCCGGGACTTGCAGAAGCAGCTTCATGATGAATCAGTGCTGGGTTCCGGTTCGGGCTCCCCGAAGGGGTGCGGGCCCTGGGAGGCAGCTCCCGGGCAATGGGAAGTCCTTCCTCACGTATGTGCTTGTTCTCAAATTATCTCCCTCATCTGTGCTACGACTTTCTCAAAGCCTCCGGGCTGGTGTGCGGAGAGCAGCCCGTGTTTTGCTCTCGCACGTGGTTAGTCTGCAGCAGGGGTTCCCCAGGGGTCCACGTGCTGGGGACCCTCGAAACCCTTTCAGGAGGTCCCCCTATCCAAACCGGTGTCATGATCCTGCCAAGGTGTCATTTGCCCTCCTGCGCTCCCAGTCCTTCTGGAATGTCCAAGGGACGACGTCCCGCGGCCCCCGGGTCCTCCTACAGCTGAGGCTCAAGCACGCACAGGCTTTACGGAGGCGTCCGCCTCCATGTCCAATGCGGTAAATAGGGATGGACGGAAACCACGTCCCCAGACTCTCTCTGGGATCTTCCATAATTTTTAAGAGTGCAAAGCAGTCTTAAGCCAACACAGTTTGAGAACTGCTTTGTCTGTTTAACGAGATCGTCGTTTCTGGGGTCAGGCCCAAGCGGCCGAGGACAGATTTGGGAACGGACGTGACTGATTGATGGTAAACAAAACCTCCTGGAGGGCACTTTGCAGAATGGCCAGGAGCACTGAGCTTGCCCTGAGCATCTGCCAGGATGGGGGGTGGAGAGTCAGAGACAGACATCTGTCCCTGGGAAGGCCGGGTAGGTAGCGGTGGCGAGAGTAGTGGTGGCACCAGCTGTTTACTGAGCACATGCCCAGCGCCAGGCCCTGCGCCAAGTGCCCCTTCGCGAGGCCCTTTGGATCCTCACCTCCACCCCAGAAGGGAGGTCCCGTCATCATTCCGGCCTACCATTATACGGATGGGGGAACAGAGGGGGGAGAGGGGCCAGATAAGGAGCCCCAGGGCCCCCAGCGACTAAGCAGCGGAGGTGGTCCTTGGCCGCAGGTCTGCTGGTCTCCAGGACCTGAGTCTTTACCTGCCCACCCCAGTTCTGAGTCCCTGAACTTTGAGTTTCCAAAGAGGTGGGTGGAGAGGGCAGAGCCTCTGGTGGAACGGGGTGGTCACACGGCCTTCCGGAGTCTGGGCTGGGAGGCTGATGCGGGCACTGGGGCTGTGGGCAGGCCCAGGGGGCATCTTCAAGGTCACTTCCTTGTGGAAACAGCTGAATGGATCCACACAACAGCCCCCCTTCTCTCTACGTCCCCCCCCCGCCCCCTGATGCCCAGCCTTCCTGGGGACACTGAGGCAGAGACTCAACCCTGGCCTCCTGCCCCCACTTCCTGCATCGCCTTCTGTGTCCTGCATCCGCCTGGACCGGGGGAAGTGAGCCGAGGAGCCCCTGCCTTCTCGGGAGGGTGAGCAGGAGGGCCTGTCTGCTCCATGGGCCCCCCCCCGCACCTCAGTCTGAGGCTTTCTCCGAGCCCCGGAATTCTGGGCTGTCCCAGCAGCCAGTTCTGAGGTTAGGAAGAGGCCCCCCGCGGCCAGCAGTAGCTCCTTCCGCTGTGAGTTCGAGTCACGACTGAGGAATGGGGAGTGGCTGCCTTCCTCCTCAGGGTTGGCCTCCAGAGCTCAGAGGGGGCAGCCAGACATCTCAAGTTAGGCCCCACAGTCGCCATGGAGACCATTTATTTACTCCTACCTCCAAATGAGATAATCTGGAGAACTGCCATTTTCTGTACTTTCAACATAATGGAATTCAGGAAAATTCCAAAGCCAAGCCAACCCCCAATTCTAAAGACAGAGACCTAGGCAGCCGGCATAGACATCAGGATGTGGGCAAACTTCTCTGTCCTGCCTCTAATCTCCTCCTTCCCCGAAGAGCATGTATTTCGCTGCTGCTCATCTTCTCCCTCCCTGCCTTTGCCCAAGCTGTTACTCCACCAGCAGTGCCCCCCTCCCCACTGTTCAACTGAGTCACCGTCTTACTCCACCCCAAGGACAAGTTAAAGTGTCACCTCCTCCATGATGGCCTCCTGGATTCCACCCTTCCTCCCACCAGCATGACGAGGTCCCTCTCCCACCTAGTGTGGCATTCATGGCTTTCTACCTGACCCTGTGGCCAGTTGTGTGTTCCCAGCTCCCATCCAGACAGCGAAGCCTGGGGACACCCCCCCCCCCCCGCCCCCTGATACCCGGCAGTGGAGTGAGGGAGGCAGCAGGTGCCTGGAGAGAAAACCGAACCGGGAGCTGGACGATACTGGGCAAGTGGCTTAACTTCTCTGAGCCTCAGTTTCCCCAGCTGCGGACCAGGGTCGGGGCCTGGAGGATGTCAGGGGGCCTTTCAGATCTGCTAATCTTTTTATTGTTTAAAAACCTGCCGCTCTCCCCATGACACTTAACATCCTCAGGCGTTTTGCAGATTAGAGTGTGGAGAGGAGGTGGAGAAAGGGGTGAGGGTGGGGTCTGGCAACCGGCTCCCCAACCTTCTGGGGTTCTGCGGACAGCTCACCTGGGGCGCGGGAGGCACCGAAACGCAGCCCCGTGCTGCCCCCGTGTGGCCGCGCGGGCACTGCAGCCAGGACGCCTGTTTCAGCCAGTCTTTGCGAGGATGGCCCTGGCCATGTCCATCACCCATCTGGACCCCCACTCACCTCTTACGAAGGCCAGGGAGCTCCCGGGAGCCAAGAGTAACCCCAGCAACAGGGCGTCCAAGGGCGGAAGGACTCAAGGTCTCAGTCCAGCCAATTAGGAGCATTGTCCTGAAGGCACCTGGATGTGGAAGGAAGGGGTGGTCCTGGGTGTCCCTGGAGGTGCACCCTGCCTGCTTCTTGGCCTCCGGGCTTTCAGGCATGATCACACCCCAAGTGTCCGCAGGGAAGGCGAGGCTGGCAGAGGGCCAGTCGCAGAGCTGAGGCTCCTCGGGAGCCGGCCTGACTCCCCATCCAGTGCTCCCTCCACTGCATCTGGAGACTCCAGGACACAGCTCTTGATGGGAGTGAGGGAGGCCTCTTTGTACCTGACCGTGGTGCAGACACCTCCTCCCCAGCCCCTCCCCACCTTGGTCCTTCCGTCTGGGATGCCTCCTCTTCCCAACCCTCACTCCCAACCCACCCGTCCAAGCACCCAGTCCCAAGCCAGCCTGCACCTGGCCAAGGAGGGCCCTGAGGGAGCCATCACCTACCCCAGCAGGCTCGGAGGTGGGGGTGTAGGAGACGGGGAGGGCCTGGGCTCGCGGCTTCTGCCCGCAGACGTACAGAACTCTATCCCTGCCCACCCTTGTCCCGCTTCCACCTTCTCGCTCCTCCCCTGCATCCTCTCCTGGCTGGGGCTCTCCTTTCTATTCCCTCCAAAAGGCCTGCCTGGCTGCAGGCCCCACCTCCTTAAGTCTTGTGTCTGTGATCTCTTGGCCCCAGCAGGCGGACTCTGCTACCCCTGGCCTCGGACCAACCCTTCCTAGATGGGGAGGGAGGCGCTCAGTGGGTCCAGGGGGCTACTGGGCTCCCAGCCCTGGCTTCCTTTCCTAGGGCCTCCCTGCGCTAACTGAGCACCTGTCCTGCCTCCAGTTTAGACCTGATGGGGTCTGGAACCTCCATGTGGCAGCAGGAACTCATCCTGCTTGAGCCAGTCTAACAGAACAGACCTGACCTCTCCTCTGTCCGCCCCACCCGGTGCCTTTGAGTTCTTTCTGCTCCTTCTCCCACTCCCTCCCTTTTCCCCCCTTCCTCCCCACTCACTGTCCCTCCAGCAGCAAGGAGTTTGCTGGACTGGGCATGTTGAGCGGAAATGGGCATGTTGGGCTGGACTGAGCATGGCTGGGTTAGACTGGGCACAGCTGGGCTGGGCTGAGCTAGGGTGCTTTTTTTTTTTTTTAAGAGATTTTATTTATTTGACAGAGAGAGACACAGCGAGAGAGGGAACACAGCAGGGGGAGTGGGAGAGCAGGCTTCCAGCCGAGCAGGGAGCCTGATGTGGGGCTCGATCCCAGGACCCCGGGATCATGACCTGAGCCGAAGGCAGACGCTTAACGACGAGCCACCCAGGCGCCCCGCTGAGCTGGGGTTCCGAAGGGCAGATCATGAACCAGATAAATCCCCATGCTCCACATCACCAAGATTTTCAAAGAAAGAGTCCAACCACCAAAGGAAATGATCCCAGTTCAGTAGCATCTGCTAAGAGACACTTTCCTCTGGCTCCTCGGGTTCATGGGCTTTCACACAATCCCAGCAGCTCCAGGGCTCCTCCCTCGCCAGCTGGGGGCTGCTCTTTCTGGAACACTCGAGCTTCTGGGCTGGGTATCAGAGGAGAGACCTCACCCCTGCATCCTCTGAGAAGTGAGCTGAGAACAGTTGGCTGATGTTTCGGTGGCCAGAGCCCACCTGGGGCAGGTGGTCTAGCAAGTGCCCGGATGGAGGCCCATTGCTGGCGAGCACCTGTCAGTCATGTCATTGCCCATCTGCCCCGGGCCTGGCCCTACTCACCGCCTGCCCCATTCCTTCCTCCCTTCCAGATTCTAGCAGCGCCCCACATTATATCTGCACCACACTCTGTGAAATATCCTCACATTTATCTCCCCGCTCACCAAATCTTTCTGCTTGTCTAAACCACCAGTTCTGCGAGCTCAACTATTGGTTTTGGGCTTTAAATGACTTTTTTTTTTTTTTTGGATCATTTTCAGTTGTGAGACTTCAATGTGGTTCATTTTCAAATCTCGTTTTTTTTCACAGAATCTTGTTCCTTCCATATGGTTTTTATTTCTTCTTTACATAATCATTTTAAACATGCTTTAAGTATGATTTATAATCTCAACGGAACTCTTCTGTTATTTAAATGTGATTTATAAGTGATTTAAATTTATGTGTGATTTAAATATGATTTGTAGTTTCACACATTATCAAATGTAAGTCATAAATTTAAGTATGATTTATAATTTCATTTGAACTGGTCTATTATCTATATTGCTTCCTTGTGTAGTTTGTGATTTAAAGAAATTATTGTGAGTCTTTCTTCAGCTGGTGTTACCAGTTTTTGCTACGGTGGCCTCATGTTCTCTGCGGTGGAAAATGTCTCCAGGAAAGCATTTGTCTTTGCTTTGGCCTGGATCCAAGAGGTCACATTTCTGAAACCAAATGTTGTGATGACTTTTTTGGTTTGGGATATATTGAAACTTTCCATCTGACTGGGGTGGGGTAGGTTTGGAGCTTCGGTTTCAAATGGGAGCCTTTTTCCACCTTCACCTTTTCCGAGCAGTCAAGCTTTGTTCCTGAGATTTAGCTCTGGTTTTCCTAGTCTCTCTTAGAAAGAAGGGCCAGGCTTCCAGGGTCCTGGCTTTGTTCAGAATTCTCAGTTCACCTCCGTCTCTTGTATGTCAAGAGCTCTATCTCCCCTCCTACGAGCATTAAAACCCAGCCCCAGGGAGGTCCCCTCTACTTGTCAAATGAGATGCAGCGTGATTCATGAATTGTTTAATAAAACTGATTAGATCTTCATAAATAAATAAATAACCCCCAGCCCTAAAGACACACACTTGCATCTCCTGCCTCCCTGGGCGTAGGTGGTCTTGGCTCATGAATGATCCCTCTGACTTGTAGTTCCTACTTTATGTCTGGCTCGAGAAGTACTCGCTTTCCTTCTTTCAAGCTTGCCTCTGATTTACAAAGAACTTGACGTAGATTTGGCGGCAGAGATGATCAGCAGGGCAGAGGTGATCAAAATTTTGGGAACTGACTTTCTGTTATTAATTCCTAGATTAATTCCGCGGAGATCCGAGGACTGACTTAACTGTGAATGATGTAACTCCCTTAAAACGCATTGGCGTTTGCTTTACAACTCAACATATGGTTCATTTTATTAAATGTGCACTTAAAAAGGTGTCTTCTGTCATTGTTGGATACAGTGTTAATTAGGTCAAGCTAATTGTGCTGTTCAGCCTTCTATCCTTACTGCTTTTCTGTGTCTGTTGGGAGGACTGTGCTAATGTCTGCTAAAATTATAGTTTGTTTGTCTCTTCCTCCTTTCTGTTCAGTATTCTCTGGCATAGTTTTTGGTGTTATCATCTTTTGCTCTTATTTGAATCTCTTGTAACTAATTTATAATCAAGTTCTTAAAAATCCAATAAGATAATTTTAGTCTTACTTGGAGTATTTAGTCCATTTACATTTAACATAATTATTAATATATTGGGATTTTTTTAAGCTACAATTTTACTATTTATTTTCTATTTGTTGCACCTATTTTTTGTTGCTTTTCCACACCTTTGTTTTCATGTTTTCTTTAAGGGTTAATAGTTTTGTCACTCTGTTTTCCCTGTATGAACTCGGCACTAAATTATACTTTTATTTGTATTTTCATAATTGTCCTGGATATTACAATATATATCCCCTACTTATTACCATCTAATATAATTTAAGACTTTTATTTCTTCCACACAATGTGAAGATCTTAGAACACTGTATTTTCTCACCCTTTTCTGTTATTGTGAAGCATTTTAATTCTACCTGTGTTTTAAATCAGAACGCTGTGCGCACGGTGAGGGGCCCTGAAGGTCTCAGGGCAGAGGGTGAGGGTACAGGAAAGGTCAGGAAGGGGAACATCCATGCGCTTGGTCTGTTTCAGGGAGGAGAAGACACGTAAACCATCCAGTTAGCCAGGAGGGCGGACAAAGCAGAATCCACCTGCCTCAACCCTGCAGGATGACCTGGGAAACATGAACTGATGGGCTCCTTCTAATTCCACAAAACCCTTTAACTGGGTTGCTCATTAGGAGGACCACCACATTCTGGGGCAGTGGGGGAGAATGTCACAAATTAAACAAAGTTGGAAGGTAGCCTGTCCCTGGCTTGTAACTTCAAGAGCTGTGGTCTAATGCTAAACAAAAGATTCCTAAGGCTCTGCAAAAATGTTTTCCGTCATGAACAGTACCTTTCCTTCCAGCCAAGGCAAAGTCAGATGGCCAGGAGCAGAGCGTCTGGGGGGCATGGGGTGAGGAATATGCCACAGCAGAGCTTGAATGGGGAGCAGGGGCTCACGGACCGAGCCTCAGCTTCTCCAAGTGCATCAGCCAAAGCACTGAAGACAAAAGGTAGCAGCAGCATCTGTATGGTGACAAGGTGTGTGGCACTCGGGAGAAGCACGGTTGAGAACTTGCCAAAACGCAGCAAGAAGGCCCCGGGCCGCGGCTGTCCTTCACCGTCTGCGGTGACCTTGCCCTTCAAGGTGCTGAACCGGCCTGGTGCCAGTAGCGGCCCTGGAGACCCGCTGGCCCCCAGATTAGGAATTTATAAGCAACTCTGGGTTTACAAGAATCAAAATCGTATTCCTGCCCCCCCCCTCCCGCCACCCGTAGAGTATGTCGAGATCCAGAAACAGTCACACAAGGAGAGAAGGAACTAAGACCTCCAGAGAGTTGCCGTCGGGGTGACTGGAGGTGGGGCTGACCTTATCAGGGTGACCCACTGGTCCTGGTTTACGTAGGACTTCCCTCATTTCAGCACTGAAAGTCTTGCTTTCTAGAAACTGCACCCAGCCCCCCCTCCCTGGTCCTGGGCTCCGCAGTTGGCCAGGTGGGCTGCAATTGCAGGGTGGGCCAGAAGCTGGGGGCCTGAATTCTGTCCCTCTGCTGAGTCCTGCTCACCTGCGCTGTGGGGCGGGAGGCGAGGGTGAGGCCTCCGTGCAGACCCCACAGCTGGGGTCACCTGCAGTGTCTGCGGGGGCCAGCCTGGTCCCTGAGAAGTGCGGGAGACAGAGGTTACCCTTCTTGTGGCCCGCCGTTTCCAATCTGACACCTGGAGGAAAATCTCTGTGGCCCCCAAGTATATTCAGAGGGACAGGAACGTTATGGGAAGCAGCCATAAACACAGAGAGGCAGCGAGAAGGGCTGGGGGTCTGCAGCCAAGACCCCTCCCCAGGTGCAGCTGATGGTGGGGAGCCTGGCTCCCCCCACTGCACCCCGTGCCAGCCGCCCCTGCCCCCAACTGCGGCTCCAGCGTGCCTGCATGACAGGACGGACTGGGGGGGGATGGTGAAGACCTCTTTCTCTTGACTACCCCTCCCCCACCCTGCTTCCTAGACTGGGAATTAGAGGGCATTTGTTAAAAATATTAAAATAGCACACAAACGATTTGACCATCTATCCATATTCCGCAGAGAAGATGAAGACGTCCGCTGTCCTCCAACCAGGCCACTCTCTGCAGGGAACCGACCTCAGGGCTCTACGGAGCAACCGACTAGACTATTACAGCGTGGCCCGGGACCTCTGGGGAGGAGCTGAGGGGCACGGAGCTTCCTCCAGGGAGTGCTCCTTCCCTGGGAACGGGACTCCTGGGTGCTGTACCTCCTTCCCTGCCTGGCCAGGGGTGTGCAGTGAGGCCAGGACACCGAAACTTAGCACCAAAAGGAAAGTCATTTCCACTCCCCCCACCCCCAAAGAGGTTGGTTGATCCACCTTGCCACTGTGCCTTATGGTACTTATCAGCATTTTCAGCGTTTTCCTGACAACTTGAGAGCTTCGCGGGATTGGCTCAGGAATCAGGACAAGATGTGCTTCCTATGAGCTAAGCTTGTGCCTTCCCTTATATCCCTTTTGATTGGTCCTGCTGCTTAAAAAGGAAGTCTCAGAGTCGCTCCTCATCACAAATCATATTCATAATCAATACTTAATATACTGCAGGACATTTTAAAAAGTATACATAGTCAGGCATAGTTGGTTTTTCAGGCTTTCCTGGGCTCTCTGCCTAAAACTCTCAGCCAAGAATGGATGGGGGGAGGAGGGAGGAGAAAAAGAGTCAAATCCTCTGTGCGTGCGTGCGTGCGTGTGCGTGCATGCATGTGTGTGTGCGCGCGCGTGTGCGTGCATGTGTGTGAGTGTGCGTGCATGCATGCGTGTGTGTGCATGTGTGTGAGTGTACACGTGCACGTGTGTGTGCATGTGCGTGCATGCGTGTGCCTCTGCGTGCATGTGTGCATATGCACGTGTGTGTGCGTGTGCGTGTGCGTGCGTGTGTAAATATCTTGTACCCTGAGGCTTCAGGGTTGGGTCCTGCAAGGTGCAGGAAGGATGTTCCTTTCCCTTAGGGTCCCCCAGAGCAGCAGAGAGCGCCTGGATCCCTGGCCCCCGAGTAGTGGGGCCTCACCGCCACCTTCGGAGTGTGTAGGCAGAGCCGCAAGTGGCTGCGGGGGGGCCCAGGGCAGAAGAGGCCCGTGGGGGGCTGGTCAGCCGTGTTCCAGATACTGAGTGCCCACCAGGGCCGGGGACTGTTCTAGTGCTGGGAGCGTAGCCCTGAGCAAGATGAGTGTCTGTCCTCAGGGAGCTCCGGGCATCTCCTGACGAGGCTGGACAATGCAGAACCAATCGAGGTCCTTTCAGGGCCGGTCTGGGCCATGGAAAGCATGAGACAGGGTAGTGGGTGGGGGGTGGCTGGCAGTGCTGCCGGAGAGGCCAGGGTGGGAAGTGAGCATGGGCAGGGGTGGTAATGCTGAGGGCGAGAGAGGAGGGGGCATCACCTCAGCTCACTCTCCTGGTCAGACTGCTCTGCAAAGCTCTGACCGTCACATCCAGCAGCCCTTTGCCCTCACAGCTAGGATGTGCAGTGAGCACCTCACACCCCTGACCCGGCTGACCTTCACCACCTCTGGAAACCTGCTGCCCACCTCCTTGTCTGCCTTAGGGCCCGATGCCTCCGTCCTCCCCCAGGCCTGGGTCCCTGGCCAGGAGCCATCCTCGGCTCGGTGCTCTCACCCACACTCCATTGGCTGGGATTCTGTAGGTGCATCCTGCAGCTAAATCCGGACGCTGGCCACCTCACCACCTCCGTGGCTGCTGTCCAAACGCACGCCTCCATCCTCCTGGTGAGTGGCTGGACAACGGTATCCACGCCCTCAGCCCTCACCCCGGACTCCTTACAGAAGAGGCATTCTGAATGCGAGCTAGAGGCTATCCTTCTGCTCAAACCCTGCCCAGACTCTCCACTACTCAGATGGACGCCGAGTCCCTGCCGCGGCTCCCAAGGCCCTACACGGCCTGCTCTCATCCTCTGTGACCTGGCTCCTGCCATGTCCTCTCGCTCCCTCATTCCAGTCCCACAAGACCCTCTCTGTTCCTCAAACCCAAGGCCTGCCCCCACCTGGGGGCCTCTGCCCTGGGATGCTCCTGCCTGGGACACTCCCATCACCTGGCAAGGAAGCCACTCTGACCCTCCTGCTCTTCTTCTTTTTCTCATGGTACTTTTCATCTTCTATACAATTGTCATTTACTTATTCAACTGGCTTATTGTTTTCCTACCTCCCCCTAAATAGCTCCAGGGACATAGGAAGTTCTGAGGTTTTGCTCTCTATGTCTCCTCTTGCAAGCTCCCAGATTGGTGCCTGACACGTAGTTTGTGCTCCATAGATGCTGCTCACCGTTGGGTGAACTTGAGCCCTGGTTGGCCACGGAAGGAACTTGAATTTTTTTCTGGCCACTGCAATCGGCAATAGGAGGGTTTAAGCAGAAGTGTGATGCGAGCGGATTTATGCTTTAGGAAGAACCCTGCCTGCCATGTGGAAGATGGACTGGGGTGGAGGCGGTACACCCAGGAGCAGGCAGGGATCCTGGCCATTTTCATTCCCTGGGAGGTCCTGGAGCAGCGCTTCCCACAGGACTTTCTGCCAGGGTGGAGATGTTCTGTACCCGTGCTGTCCGGGAAAGTGACCACCGGCCACCTGTGGCCACTGAGCACTGCAGCCCGGCTCGTGTGACTGAGGAGCTGGGTGTTAAATTTCACTTTATTTTGATTCATGGAAATTTAAATTGCAACATGTGGCTAGAGGCTCCGTATGAACACTGCAGTTCTAGAATCTTGGACAAGGGTGGAAACAGGGCAGCCAGGGGAGGAGGCCACACTTGGGATGCATTTGGGAGAGGGACTCCAGAGACTTGGATTCGGGCGGAGGGAGGGAGGCTTTGGCCTGAGCGTCAGACAGGGAGGGCTTAGCGGGAGGGCTGTGGACGGGAAGGGCACTTCTGTTCTATTGCGCGGGTCTGGAGCACCTGCAGGGAGAGGGCTGGTCTGCACAGAGGAATGCGAATCACCTGCCGGGAGACGCACTTTAACCAGAGGAACAGCCGAGAGAGATTGGAGGGAGAAAGCACGGCTGGAGCTGCAAGAGGCTGGGTCCTCCCTGACACCTGCCCCCCGGGTCTGGATTCCACTCACTGTTATTAGGGGAAGAGGGGCTGGGCTCCCAAGGTTAAGTCCAGAGGCGGAGAGCTAATGCCTATCCTGCCCCCTGGGCTGTGGCCTGTCAAGTGCATCCTTGCTACGGATGGTGGCCCACGAGCTTCAAAACCCAGCTGGGGGAGAGCAGACTTTCTCCCACAAATACTCCAGGAAAAGCAGCTGATGAGAAGCCAGTCTGACCGGAGGCTGGGATTTTACTGGTGATTAAGTTGGGGTCATGGAAAGATGCAAATCGGCTGGATTTCTGAGCCTCTGTCGCTGTCCTGTGGGGTCAGAGAGCATGTCTGTGGCAGCCGGTGAAAGCTTTGAAGATATCTAGACTGACTGACACAGGGGGATGAGCAGAGGGGAAAAACCCCTCATAAAAAAAAGGTTTCTTCATGCTGTTTTCTGAACCCACTTCAACACCTGTTCTTAAATGTTGAGGGTTTCTGTTAAGCCCTGAGTCCAACGTTTTAGGCATTTTGGTCTTGAGTGTTGAGTTCCAAGTGGCCTCTGGACCCTGAGCTACGGCTTGTATCCCAAGGTCCTTGTTAAGGACCTCCTGGCAGCCGGTCAAGGGGCTCTAACTTTGAAAACAGAGCAACACTCTTACCTGCCACGTACACGGGAATGGACCCTGGCGTGTGGGGATGGGGTGACCTGGAGCCCAGCCCTTTCACCCCCAGCCCTCCGCACCCCCTCCCTGCCCCCAGCTCTGCTGCTCACACACGTGCAGTTCAAGCAAGCAGCGGTTTCATGAACAAGCAGGACATAAACGAACGTTCTCGGTCCAAATAAGTGGGTAGAATGGGTGGTACAGGGTTACGTGGGATTCTGTTACTGACTTGGTGAATTGTCACTCCCAGGTTAGGAGCGGGGACCTGAAAGGGACACCCGAGTCCCCAACTTGAGAATGTGGACTCCATTTTCCGGTCCCTCGACAGGCCCAGCAGAGGGCAGGCTGGCCCTGGGAATGCGCTGGAGGCGGCTCCAAATGGGAGGCGCCGGCTTCCCAAGCAGGAGCCCGTGGAAGCCTGAATCTGTTACTCCCTCCAAAGTCTCTCTCCCCACTGGGCCCTGCCAGGACCCAAGTTACTCCCCATCAAAGGTCTTTTATTTACCTCTGGGAGTTCTCAGCCAGGTCCCCCTCCCTTCCTACACTGCCCTGCCCTGCTCCATCAATAACAATGTCCTGGTTCACCTGTCTCCGGGGGGCTGGGGTTCTGGGCGCTTGGAGCCCAGGTCTTGAGAGAGGGCTGGCTCCCTCCCTCCTTCCTGCTGCTTTGGGAGGAGGGCCAGCTCACTTGGAGCCAGCTCTGGGCCTGCTGAGCCCACATGGCAGCCCTGGGCCATCTCCCAGCCCACCTCAGCTCCCCGCCTTCCTGCCCAGACAGCCCGGCCCAGAGGGGAGGAACCTGCGTTCTAGACCAGCCCGGGCCCTCCCAGGTGGTGCCAAGTGACCTTGGCTCTCCACACCTTGTTTTTTCATCTGTAAAATGGGACTCAGTGGGTTAAATTTGGAGAACTGTTGAAGAAGAGTGTCTGAGATAGATACTTGATAGATGATAGGCGATAGAGATGATACACATAATTTTCTTATGCTGTGGGGCACTTTGTTTTTCCACCTGAAACCTTCAGTGACCTCAGTGTCCTGAGGCCAAGTGTCCGCGGCCTGAGGGGCCGCCCCTCACCCATCAGAAACCCGCTTGCGTCCGAGCTTTGTCAGCAGGCGGGGCAGGAAAGGGCATTGAGTTTTCCAGCCCTTTCTTTTAAATCCTTAGAGGCTGAGTTTCAGGGCCAGGCTGAAAAAGTAAGGAAACCCTGAAATTCTATATAGGTCTGGATCATTCCAGAAGCCCCCAGAGATATGCAAGACTGCAGAGAGCTACCAGGAGCTGCAAAGCCTCCTCACGGCCCTCCCTGGCGCCCGGGCACCGGTGGCGGCTGCTGAGGCCGGATTCGCGTGTGGCTGGAGGAAGGGGGAGGGGTGCAGAGGACACAACACTGCCCAGGGCATGCTCATGTCCACCGTTTGGATCACAGCACAGGAGATCGGCCCCTTCACGAGGCTTAGCCCCAGCCCCGAGCTTGCTCCCCAGGTCACCCCAGGCCCCCGCCCCACCCCAGCCCATCCCGCAGGCCATTCCTTCCGACAAAGTCCCCTGCGAACGGCTTTCTTTCCAGCTTCAACAGCATGGTCGGCTTCTGTGGCTTAATAGGATGTGTGCCTTGTGTGAATTCCCATACAAAACCTCTTTGGGCTCATCATCTTCATTTTGTTGGGTTTCCTCTGACTATGTAATCAGTTGAAATGTTAATTCTAAAAAGATGGCCCGGCGCACAGGGCTGGAGGTGATTTGGTCTGGCTCCTTCATAAACAAGGAGGAAGAGGGCCCAAGGAGTGACTTGCCCTAGGTCGCCAACCCCTGGCAGAGTGGGAGGGTGGGGGCTTAAATCCGGGTCTCCCGAGCCCCTTCCTCGGTCCCCAGGGCTTTCTTCTATGCCGCTGCTGACTCAGCTTGCATTTCCAGCACTGATTTCCCTGCAAGTAGCAAAGCACTAGAATGACCCAGGAACTCAGGAGGCCCCAGCAGGAGCTTGGGCCTTCTTGGAAAGGAGGTCTGGAGTGGCGTGCACCCACTGTTTGCTGCAGGTGTGGGACAAGGGGTGGGGGCACGGAGCTCTTTCTTTCCTGCTTCAATCATTCACTGAGTGGGGATCGCAGCATCCCTGACCCCCCTGGGGGTATGGGTGACATCGGGGCTCTGCTGTCACAGAGGCTGCCTTCAGACTGGAAAGGGGAGGGGCGCTGGCGGCCAGTGCCCCCGCAGGAAGGTGGCCACGCTGGCCCATCCAGGACGGGGGACCAGGAAAGCAGCACTCATGGCTGTGCCCGGGGCCCTTGGGCAGATCAGAGCCTTGGTTTTCCCATCTGCACACGGAAGGGGGGGAGGGGCGCAATGCTAACAGTTTATTTCACAGTGTTGTAAGGATAACATGGAATCTCTGAGAGCCTTTACCAGCAAGAAAGGTCAAAGAGGAGCTAACAATGACTATCATGACCCAAGCGCACAGGTCCTGTGGGTTTGGCTGGTGGGAGTGGGGAATGAAAGAGCCATGTCACCAGTGTTAAAGTATCAAACAAGGAGGCTGCTAGGCTGGGTGGCTCTGACACGTTGGTAGCTTCCTCAAGCTAACCCAAACCGAAGCTGAGTCAGTGCGCTCGCTCGGAGAAAACGAAGCTTGAGAACAGTGGATCACGGGCAACTAGCTTTCCCCCAGGAAGGCAGCCACTTAAGCTATAGCCAGTCAGGGGCGCCTGGGTGGCTCAGCCGTTGAGTGTCTGCCTTCAGCTCAGGTCATGGTCCCGGGGTCCTGGGATCGAGCCCCGCATCGGGCTGAGCCCCGCATCAGGCTCCCTGCTCCGCGGGAAGCCTGCTTCTCCCTCTCCCACTCCCCCTGCTTGTGTTCCCTCTCTCGCTGTGTCTCTGTCAAATAAATAAATAAAATCTTAAAAAAAAAAAAGCTATAGCCAATCAAATACATTTCCTTGCTTTGTTCAGCGTCTTCTGTAAAAACTTCTCCCCAGCTCCTGTCAGTGAAGTATTCCTAACCTTTGGATTCAAATCAACGTATGTTCAAACAAACGTACCTCATTTTATCTTTATACCACTAAGCACGTTGCACAGCATGCCACCGTCAGCCTCCTGCAGTCCCTGAAGGGAGAGCAGGTCTCCAGGGGGAGACAGGAGGGGGCGCCCAGGCAAGTGGCTCAGGGACTGAGAAGGTTTTCGGCCCCCTGTGCACAATGCCCTCGAAAACCTGCTCTTTCCCCGGGGGCAGCTGTAGCTAGCGGCCCGAGGGGGCCCCTCACACCCCAGGGCCCCCCTAGCATCATGAAGGATGGGAGATGGGCAGACCTGCCCCTTCCTCCCAAAATGAATCAGGCCATTTCTCGTCACCGAGGGCCTGCAGGTCTGGCTGGGGAGTGGAACCCAAGTTTCTGAGGGGGGAGGCTTCTAGGTTCAGGGTAAACTGAGCCCAGCCACTGCTGAGGCTCAGGGAGAACAGGCTCAGCCCCACGCGGAGGCTCTGTGTGGTGAGAATGTGGGGATTTGGGCACCAGGTGTGAGTAGTGGCTAGTAAATACCCACGGCCTTTCGAAGAAGGTGGGTGCTAATCTTGGAGATGCAGGGTGTGCAGGGTCCAGCGTCGACACGCAAACCATGCCCCTCAACACTGCATTTACTTCTGTCTGTTCAGTGCAAGCCATGGAAGGTCAGAGTGCCTGATAGTGGGCGGTCGGCCTCCCTCCCTTAACAGCTGGCCCGGGTGGCGCGGGTGCGCAAATGCGCACATGCGTGCGTGCGTGCATGTGTGTGTGTGTGTGTGTGTGTTTTGGGTGGCAATGCTTCCCAGACTGGGCTTGGAGCACATGGGATCGTTCCAAGTTTAGAAAGCAAATGTGTGAAGGATGAAGGGGGCGCTGCCAGAAGGCGTGGGCTGGTGCATCTCGGTGCCTCTTCTGGAAATTAAGGAAGAAGAGTTCTAGTCCGAGTCCTCCTGCCGCCAGCCGTGTGGTCTCGGAGAGGCACTTCCCTCCTGGGGCTGCCACTTCTCATCTGTTATCATTCATCACAGCCACGGCAAAGACTCTCCCAGGGGTGTGTTTTGGGGTGAGGAGGGACCCCCATCTTCTTAGGGGTTGGATTCGGTTGGGAGATGGCAGGGGAGACTGGGAGTCTCAGGCTTATCCTTCCGGGAGCACAGAGTGAAGGCGCCTCCGGCTGTAGGCTCCCGCCTACCTGCCGTCCTCCCACGGTTCTCAGAAAGTTTGCAATTGGCACAAGGATTCTGCAGCTCCATATCATTTGGACATCTTCGCATCTACAGCTCGAACATCCAATGATTCTGTGGCAAGTCCTCCTTCTAGGATACCAACCATGTTGGTTTTCCCAGGACTGCGGCTTCGGTACTGAAACCCGGAATGTTCTAGATAAGTTAGGCCAGTTGGCCACCCTATCATGTCCTTACTGAAGCAGCTTATCTTTGGGGGAGGGAAAGACACACCATTTAGAAAGCCTCCTTGATGCCCATGTGCCAAGAAAAATGGGATCAGTAACCCAATCCAGTAGTAACACTGGATGGGAAGGGGAGGGAAGCTCATCCCATCTGTTTCTGAAATAGTAGCTTTTATTTTAACTTGCAAAACACAGAGGGAAAGCAGCTGGAGCCCATGTTGGTGTGACTGATGGGAGCGGAGGGGAAGGGGGCACTTTTAAAAAGGAGAAGAATTTCACAGTGAATCTCTTAATCTGTTTCACAAAGAGACTCATAAAACCTTAATATAGCCCCAGGGCTGTCATATTTATCGGCGCACAGCAAGCAACCGCAGCGCTTGGACCGAGCCCAGAGAGCCTGCAGCCATGCCCCGGGGTGGGGTGCGGCCCACAGCAGCAGAGCCCCCGCTGAGCTGGGTACAAGTGGCACAGCAGGCCCCACACTCCGAGGAGGCCGAGCTAGGACCCCATCTGGGGTCCCGCGTCTCTCACTCTGTCTAAGAGCTTGATCGTGCCCAGCCCTGCCCCAGGGAGGAGGTGGAGCCCAGGCCCCGGGAAACCCTGGAGCATATCACTCCCCAAGCGCAGACCACATCTACGCAGCGTGAGTTCACGAGCACGGTGGACACACTTGAGGCATCGGGTATGGCTGGAGGTAGCTGAGAAGGAAGGGGGGCTGGCTCAGGGATCAGGGAGGCTCCCGTGGCTTCCTGGGGAGGGGCCCCGGGCTGGGCTCCAGAGCATCTGGGAAGGCAGGAGGGAGGGCACTGAGGGCCGTGCAGGCTGGGGGTGGCCTGGGGAGGGCAGGAAGGGGCGGGCACCCAAAGTTAGGATGAGAGATGAACTCCACCCTCGTCCTGGCCTTGGGGACAAGAAGAAGAAAAACAAAGCAAAGCCTGTCCTTCCAAAGGGCTTACCGTCTAGACTCCACCTGGGGGAGGTGAGCTTAGAAACCCGTGCAGGAGCAGAGGGCGAGCCAGGACCACGGGCCAGTCTGAGCCAGTGGTGGCCAGATGCTCCAACAGAACTGGGATGAGCCATGGCCATGGGCGCACCTTCCAGATCCTGTTCTCCCCTCTTTCTGCTCTGCTCTATCACTGGCCCAGGAATCTGGGAATTTTTATCTCTTTCACGCTTTAAAGAAGTAACTTCCAAACAGTGGTCTATGTGGGAACAATGAAGAATCAAGCGTTTCCTGCTCAACGGCAAAATGTGAAAAATAGAGAAAATATGAGTTTTTCATAAAGCTGAGTTTTTCCACCTTATAGGCACGCCCTCTGCACGGAGAGCACACTGTCCTTCCTCCGTTGCTGTTTGATGGGCATCAGTTAGTGGAATTGTGGTGACGGGATGGGGCTCTGGTCGTTCTGGCTCTGCTTTGTTTAGTATATTTGTTTGTTTTAAGCTAGCAACCCAGTATCAGTCCCTGATCCAACTTAAAATGAAAAGTAATTTCAGATTCCTGAAATCCTCAAGCCTGAGGACCGCTGATTAGACCACCGACTCTCTCCCTGGCTAGAATATATGTCTGTGTAACTTGGAAGTTTGACGTAGGGACATTTGGCATCAAGAAGACAGAAGCGTCTGGACCGTGGGGGACCAAGACCTAACTGACTGTGCCCGAGAGTACGCTGTGTCCACGGGAGAAGCCAGGGCCCATAGAAGGCGAACCCCACAGCTTCCCTCCTGCCTCCTTGGCTCCGCCCCTTGGAAGACATGTGCCTCTGTGGTCATGGAGGGTGGGGACAAATTGGGAGGGGGTTTGGGTGATCCTGCAAGATTAGAACCTACACAATCTTTGCGAAAGTTTGTGAAGGTTTGAAGCAGGTATGGGAAGGGAGAAAGGGGAGGGCAGGCTGGGGGCCAGCCACTCTCACGCCGCACGTTCCGCGGCAGAGGTCCATAGAGAACCCTGGCAGGTTGGAAATATGACAGCGTCATGTACACAAGCCATAGACAAGTCAGAAGAAATCGGAGAAAAAAAGAAAAAAGGGGAAACAGGGGAGACGAAATAGAAAGTTAGAAGATCAAGTTAGAAAGTCTAATATCTGCAGAAGAGAGCCAGAAAGAGCACCCAGTGAAAATGATTAAATTCATCTGCTAATGTGATGTCTTCAGCTGGGTGAAAAGTAAGCATGTTGAAGCCAAAGCAGAACTCTGAGCCCTCTTGCACCCCACTCCCCGCTTGTAACGCACCCCCTGCTCCCAGACAGGCCTCCCCTGCTGTCCTACGTTAGTGACGAGCATGGTCATGGGCTCGGGAGACGGAGCTGGGAGGAGGCAACACCTGGCTTGCCATTATGTTGTCTGTGACTATCTTCCTAAGTCAGGAGAACTGCTGGAGACGAGGCAGGGCTGACGCCACCCTTCTGGACCCGGGACCCCGGGGAGAGTCATGGCCCCAGGGAAAGACCTGACTTGATTAGGTAAACGGTGCCATTTCCTTCTGTCGTCCCCACCGTTTTCAACAGAGAGCTGCCCCATCAAGCTGAGTGGCGGGCAGGAAGGAACCAGCCTCAAACTGGAACCAGCCTCAAACCAGCCTCAAACTCAAACGCAAATCTATGCGTAGATTCAGCAAGAAGAAAAGACCAGGAGGAAAGGAATCTTAAGTAAAAGTCAGATGAACAACCTGCCTCCAAAGAGGGCTTGCTCACAGAAGCGAAGGACAAGATCAAACGAGTTGCCCACAGTCCAGCAGAAGCCACAGACACAGCCGTCTGGAGAGTGGGGCTCACCTGAGATCTGGGGATGCTTCCGGGAAGAAGCTCTGGGACAACAGAAAAAGATGAAGGGCAAGTTGGCAGAACGGGGAGACAAGTGGAAAAGAAAAAGAAAACATCACAGGGACGGAAACTATGTGCAAAGCAACAAACCCCCTGAAAACACGAGTTTGATCCAATCATGCAAAACAAACCTGCATGAACAAAGATGCAAACGTGATTGTGGAGATGATTTGTGTGGAAGGCAAAGGATGAGCAGGTGCTTCCGAAGAGGAGAACAGAAGGAACAGAACAGAAAAGACATTCAAGGGAATTACAAGAAGCAAACTTTCCAGAAGAGGGACTTGAATCTTAATTCAACAAAGTACATTGTATCCCAGGAAAGAAAAAATGAACAGAGTGATGAATGCTGAGGCATAACTGCGTTTAGCTACTGAACACCATGACGGAGGCAGAATCCTATAAAGAACAAACCCAAACAGGGGCGCCTGGATGGCTCGGTCGGTTAAGTGTCTGCCTTCGGCTCAGGTCATGATCCCAGTGTCCTGGGATCGAGCCCCACATCGGGCTCCTTGCTCAGCGGGGAGCCTGCTTCTCCCTCTGCCTCTGCTTCTCTCTGACACATAAATAAATAAAATAAAAAAAAATGAACAAAGCCAAACAAACTGAAACAAAACAAAGATTCTCCCCCGACATCCCAGTGCCTGTGGATGGTGGCCAAGGTCTACAGAGTGTGGAGAGAAGGGGAGTGAGACCTAGTATCCCTGGGATGCCAAAGGTAGCAGTGGCAGACGGTTCCAAAAAGCCTTTTTAGGACAGAACCCTGAGAAATCAGACCACACATCTCAGAAACCAGCCACCCTCCTGCTAGAAGGGTTGGTGGTGAGCACTGAGTCTATTCCGTCCTGGAATTAAGACTCTGTAACTCTTGGATTGACGGTATGGGACAGGACGTCGGCTTCGCAGAGCTGGCCAGCATGAGTAATGATGCCAGTAACCGAACTGGGGGGGACAGGGGGGAGGGCGAGAGGCACTATTTCCCTCACCTTTTGCAGCCGGAAAGATGAACACACTTGAACACACAGTCATCTCAAAATATAATAGCCCCAAGCTCTTATTATTTGTATACTCTTTCCCCCCCCCCCCGAACTTTAAAGAGATCTTTTGGTCCTTCTTATATTGCATTTTTGCGATTTTTTTTAATCAAAAAAAAGGTCATTATCCTGAAAACATTTCTTTTTGAGTTTTCTCTTTTCCATCTGGTTTGTTTCATTCAAAAGAAGAAGAAGAAGAAGAAGAAGAAGAAGAAGAAAGAAGAGAAGAAGGAGAAGGAGGAGGAGGAGGAGGAGGAGGAGGAGGAGGAGAAGGAGAAGAAGAAGAAGAAGAAGAAGAAGAAGAAGAAGAAGAAGAAGAAG
>NW_027397120.1:8421354-8432510 GCF_003265705.2 Callorhinus ursinus
AGAAGAAGAAGAAGAAGAAGAAGAAGAAGAAGAAGAAGAAGAAGAAGGAAGAAGAAGAAGAAGAAGAAGAAGGAAGAAGAAAGAATTCCCATGCCTTTGAGAGGCAGCTATCCTGACTCAACATCCCCAGGGCAAGGAAGGAGCTGAGGCAGTTGCGGGCCAGAACCTGGGAAGGGTAGGTGCGGGTCTCCCTGCTTCCTGCTGAGCGGCGCCAGGCTGAGAGGCTCCGGGAGCCCCTGGCTCTTGGAGAAAGTGTCCGTGGCCAGCAGGGGGCTTGAGGGGGAGCCCTGTGCTGGGGATGGGTCCTGCTTTGTAGGACAGAGCCCTGGGAGGGCAGGCAAAGAATATGATTGCCCAAAGCCAATCTGGAAGGAGATGACTGGGGGCTCCCCTTCTCCCTCCTAGCCCCCTACCCGCCCCCCCGTCTCTATCTGGGGTTTGGAGTCAGACTCTCCCAGAACAGCAATCTGGCCTTCTGCTTTGTCTTTCCCCGGTCGTGAACTGTGCCCCGGCCCAAGCAGGAGCTTGAGCAGAGAGAAACTGGGTTATGCACGTGGGGGGGAGGCAGAGACAGGGGGCACCATGCATGCATCCTTGTATTTGTGCCTTGAGCGGCCCCTCCCTGCAGGCTCGCACAGTGTCCCAGACACAGAGGTGGTCTGACACTCTCAGGCCTCTTGGCGTCTTTGTCCAGCGTGAGGAGACCACCGAGGAAACCGTCACAGAAGGCTCAGGGCCCTAAGGGAGTTGCAGGGGGCGGGCTGTGTGGCAGGCACCACCCGAAAAGTGGGCACAATGGTGGCTCCAGGCTGGGAAGAGGGTTGCTTTTTGGAGGAGGGGCTTCTCTGGTGGGCCTCAGAGGGTGACCGTGGAGTGGCTCATGTGGGGTGTCCTCCTGGCTCTTCGCTGGCAGAAGCTCCCCTTTCCTTCGCTGCCCGTGTCTTCTGGCCTCCAGGCCTTGCTGACTGATCCGGGGGTGGGGGGGCGCACCTGACCTGCTTGGCCCAATCAGAACGGAACAGCGCCAGATCGCTTGCTTCAGATCCCTGCTCCCTGACCGATGGGTTGGGTGAGCTAGCACCCACTCTGTGCCTCTGTCTCTCAACATGAAGTGGAGCCAAGTGCACCCACCACACCGGCTTGTGGGATCCCCCGCTGAAAAGCATATGGCACTGTGCCAGGTGCCTGGTGGGTGGCGGCACAGATGTACCCAGGAGACGGGAGGTGTCTTGGGTCTCCAAGGGCACAGCTGGCTGTGGTTCTGGTCCTTCCAAAAGGCTGACTTTTCTCTCGTTCTTGGAGTTCATAATCCAACCTGTGTTTTTATGATCAATTCTCCTTTTTGCCAGCATGGTGGTGTTGGGGGTGGTGGTGTTCTGTTACTCGCAATGGTGTCCCGGGGCGGGAGCGGGGGGCAGGGATGTGCAGATGGGGTGGGCTGGGGGATGCCTTCTAGGGCCCGATGGACAGGAGCAGAGCTAAGCAAGCTTGGGCTCATGCCATTCACCGGGAGCACAGAGTCTTAGAAGGGGCAGCATCCGCTGGGCGGGAGGGCGACCCGGGACCAGGCTGTGGGGGATCGAGGTGGCAGCCAGGAAGCTGAGTGTGGGCCTTGGCACATCGTAGGCACGCAAGAGGAATTAGCTTTCACCTCCTTGCCGCCTGACACTAGCGAGCCACTGCCCTCCCCTCCTAGATCAGCCTGTTCTGTAAGGGGGCGGTTGAACTAGAGGATCTCCCAGACCCCTTCCAGCCCAAGAAGCTGAGTTCTCTGGGCTAAGTGATGTGCGATTTGTGAAATGTAATAATACGGCTTATGCTGATGTAGGCACCCTTCAGACCCCCGCGCCGGCTTCATCCCACCCAACCCTCACATCCTAGCTCTCTGTGGATAGACGGGGACGTCGAGGCTGGAGAGGTGCCCACCTGCCAAACAGTAAGTGGCTGAGACACTTGTACCTGGCTTTTCTGACTCCAAATACCTTGCGTTCAATCAGTATATTGTTCCTGCGTATTGGTGGCCTATTTAAATAATGCTTTTTTCCCCCTTCTAACTGGTGAGTAACAAAATCCCCGAAGGGAAGAATCAGTCGGTGCACATAGACAGGACAGTGGGCAGGGAGGGAAAGAATAAAGGGCCGTCGGGGAAGAGCTGTGCCAGAGCCGTTTCCCCTTAATTGAGAAAGTGTTTGGAAAATACCCGCTTTCCTGCATAATGAAAGACTGGAGAAACCAGCTTATTTTAAGATACCATGAGCTAATGCATATGCATGTGAACACTGATGTGCAAGCTTGTGTGATGTCTGCCTTCTCATTTGTTTTCTCCGGATGTGTCTGCATTCAATATACATAACAAAATGCCTCCATTGTGGTCTGTTTCTCGTTTAAAGAAAGAAAGCTCAAGATTTAGAAACGCAGTATAGAACCAAAAGCTTTTAACTCATCCGCTTCATTAAAAAACAAAACAAAACAAAACAAAATAAAATAAAATAAGGCACCTGGTTTCCTGAAAAAGAGGTTTCGCAACGGTCCGGGTAGGCTGCCTCTGTGTGCAGCCCACCCTCCCCCAGCGGGTTGTTATTACTTGCCCCACAGAGCCTCCCTGGCCTGAACTTTCAAGTCAGTATTTGCTGTGTGGACACACAAGCAAAGAGCTCTCCCTTTAGAGAGAATCCAATTATCTGACCTTTTGTATCAAAGACCCATCTGGAGAATTTTAATCATTCCAGCAGAATGGAAGATTCCGGTGGCTCCCGGTTGGTCTCTGTGACTGCATTTTAAATCTCCATGATTATGCGGTTTTATTATCTCTCTAGGTAAACAAGGACGCTCTCTCCGAGATGCTCATTGCCAGGGCGTGTGGGCCGAGCGCCCTGTGGTCTTAGGAGGGGATGTTGTGTCTCCAGCTGAGATGGGTTCTGCATTGTATTTTAAGGGGATTAAATCGCATACATGCCCTTGGTTCTTTGGGCCCCGTTAGTATTGCTGACCTGGCTGGCTTAGATCCTAGGCCGGCACTGTTGCCGCCTGGCCGCGGCGCTGCTTGCGGTGAGCAACGCCCTCCCCAGGCACTTTCACCAGGCTGAATTAGCAGGTGTCTTGCCAGCCCTGGGGTGAGCAGGGGATGGTGGCCATGGTCCAGGAAAGGCTTGGGTGGAGAGGAGAGGTGTGGTAGGGAGGGGATGGGGACAGTGAGTATTTTCAACAGCGACCTGCCCAATTTCCTCCGGTTCCGGCGACCCTGCTCTACTAAGGGAAATGAGCTCTATCCTAGTGGCAGTGGGAAGGTTCCAAAGGGCTGTGAGCAGGAGAGCACGGGATTATAAACGTGGCTGTGGGGAGTGGGTTGGAGGAGGAAGGAGAGGAGGCAGAAGCAGCAGCTGGAGGTGACGGGTCTGCTCTAAGGCTGTGCTGGGGAGAAGGGTGAGGGAGATGTGTTGTGTGTTGGGAGAGAAGGGGGGTGTGTTCTGCAGGGCTTGGAGCTGGAAAGCAGCAGCGCGCTGAAGACAGAAAATGCCCAAGCCATTGTAAACACCTTCAATGAATAACAACAGTCTTGTAAAATTAGCTTCCATTTGTCATTGCTTATGCACAGAAACTTTCCAGGATTTTTCTCCTCCACAGTTTTAGTGATGCTTGAAAAATTATTTTGCTTGTTGCAGATAATATGCACACTCAGAGGCAGTTCCTTGTTTCACTGTCTCTTCCGTACTGATGTTCCACACCTTTTCTCTCTCTCTCTTTTTTGGAGAGACAGAGAGAGAGAGACAGAGAGAGAGAGAGAGAGAGAGAGTGTACACATGTGTATGTGGGTGGTGGGGTGGGGAGGGGAAGAGGGAGAGAGAGCGAGTTCCCAAGTAGGCTCCGTGCTCAGCGTGGAGCCTGATGCGGGGCTCGATCCCACGACCCTGAGATCATGACCTGAGCCAAAATCAGGAGTGGGACGCCTAACCTACTGCGCCACCCAGGTGCCCCAATACCTTTTCTCTTTTATGACTTAAAGAACGCATTTGATTCGTACAGTTCTCACACCGCCTTAGTTCTGGATAAATGGAAAAGCTTGGATGCTTGAGATGGAAAAGCAGCAGTGCATCCAGCCCCAAGTTTGCGTCCATACCTTCCCCAGTTAGTGCTTGCGGCGATGTGGCCTCAGCCGTGGCCGGGCACCCCCAGCAGAGTTTGCTAGAGGCTGACCCCACCCCACGGCTCAGCCCCTCACCCTCAACACCGAACGGTTGCAATACCCTCACCTCCTTTCTGCCTCCACGGCTACCCTGAAAACAATCCGTCCTGCTTGGTTGTGTCCCAGCTGCTGTGTTCTGCATAATAGAGGAACTGGAGTTCCTCGAGGTAGGGGTGAGGCAGAGGGAGGAACGGTGGAGGGGAAGAGAGGACCCAGGGACACATGGGGAAGATGAGAGAGTTTCTGGGGGGAGAAAGAGTTCCAGTGGCGGTGTGGCCAGAGACCCAGCACGCGATTCGGATGGAACTATCTGCACAAATTTTGTGTGAGCCGGCTGTTCTAACAGCAAAATCCACCCAAGTCGTGTTTCGAACCAGGGCTGTTCACTTGTTGCTCTCAGAACAGCCTGGGGGTTGGCTCTCCTGCACAGTCGCTCAGGGACCAGGGCCCCCCTGCCCCTCTCGGTCCTCATGCGCATCGGTCAGCGGGAAGGGAGGGGACCCAGAGTGGGACCTGGGCGGGGCTCTTACAGCTCAGTCCTGGGAAGGGCACCCTCACTTAACTTCGCTGAAATATATCTTACATATCATAAAATTTGCCCATTTCAGATGTACAATTCAATGCTTTTTAGTAACTTCGGAACATTTTCATCATCCCCTCC
This sequence comes from Callorhinus ursinus, assembly GCF_003265705.2. Lineage (NCBI taxonomy): Eukaryota > Metazoa > Chordata > Mammalia > Carnivora > Otariidae > Callorhinus > Callorhinus ursinus. The sequence continues at coordinate 8,426,199 of NW_027397120.1, forward strand.
CCCCATAAGATCCCGTGTGCCCATTTACCGTTTCTACTCCATAGATCATTCCTAATTCACTTTTCATCTCTACCGATTTGCCTAGTCTGAACATTTCCTGTGAAAAAAAATCATACGACACGTGGTGTCTTTGTCTGGCTTCTTTGAGCACAATGTTTTTGAGGTTCACCCTGACACCGCTTGGGTCAGTCGTTTGTTCCTTTTCAATGCTGAGGAGCATTGTCCTATACGCAGGGATGGTGACAGGTTCCCTCCTGCTCCCCTTCCATTGGCTAGAGCTCGAGTCACATGGCCTAACCCGACCGCAAGGGGAGCTGGGAAAGGTAGTCCGTGTGCCCAAAGGAAGGCAGCCTAGTGTGAGCAGATATACCGGGCACTCCCTCGCTGCCTCCGATTACCCCAGTAAAAACCTGTACACATGCAGATGCCACACATGAGTGGTGTGCGTGTGTATCTATGGAAACCACGAAGTCCAGGTCTCAGCTGGCTCCATGAGCAGCACACGGTGTGCATGGCAGGACGTGGGAGGGGACACAAACCATACCTTGAGGGCCAGAGGTGATCTTGGGGACATGAACGTAACTCCTCCCCTGCTCTGCGAGACTGCGGACTTCCACGGACCCTGGAGGATCGGTTGGTGCAGATCTTACCCAGCTCCTCCCAGGCAGGAAGACGCATGGGTCACAATTAATGGAGTCCTTTCAAATGCACTTGAAACAGTTCTTGAGAGGGACCTGGGGGGGGGTGGCAGTTCTAAAGACATCTCTTTTGTGCTTTCACATTTCCACATCAGCAGCTTCTTGTTGACTCTGCTTAGCTGCTGATGCATATACATCAGCCCCCAGCTCAGAGTCTGGAGGCAGAATTTTAGAAGAAAATATGAACTCTCCTTACACTTGGAATAGTCATCAAGGGGGAAAACGACTTTCAGAAGAAGCGTGGTCTTTGTAGGGGAGGGAAAGAAATTGTACCCTTGGGCCCTTCCCAAAGTCGATGCTGCCGCCAGAAGCTAGGTGGGGCGGTGGGGGGATAGGGGGAGAAGCTACTGAAGAGCAGCCTGGGAGTTCTTTCAGGACACGTCTCACCCTGGCTCTCTTTGATTCCCAGCAGTGTTTTTCACTTAATATTAATCATTTGGCCAGAACGGGGACGCTAATTCCTTCATGGACCCGGGGAGCTTTCTGGGCCAGAGAATTCCATCACCTTCCATAAAGGCCCAGTTGCCCATGCCGACCTGCGGGTGGCCAGCTTCTCCTGCCACTGAGGCCCCGCGCCTGCTCTGCGGAGCTCACACGCTGGCCTCGGGTGCCTGAGACCCACCAAGCATCTTAATGACAGAAAGAAGTATTGCTCTTTCTTCCCTTCGGAGGTGGGCTGTTGGGAATGTGGCAGAGATCCTGTCTGTTTTCCAGAAGGTAGGGGCGTGGGGGTTATAGAAAATCCTACAAATAACTCTGAGGAGTCATCCGCAGATTTGCTCTGCCCCTTCCAGAAATTCTTGTCCAGCCACAAAGCATCTGGGGACGGTCAAGAGGAAGAGAGAGTGCAGCGGTGTTTTGCCCAAACTTTGCAGTCATTTCTTAGGAAAGCAGCTCCATTTTCTCAAGTCCTGCAAAATGGCAATGTTGAATGCTTGGCTTTCATACCTGGTTCAGTCCCCTTATTTTAATAAGACCCGGGGAACAGAAGTGAGTGAATCTGTGCCAGAGCTGGAGGTAAAACACTGCAGATCTTGTTCCGTGCTTTGAAAACCTAATTCAGCCCTCCTGGTTCCACTTGACACAAAGGAGAGGTGGGCAGCCAGTATTTGGATGGACTCTGCTCTGTACCAGCGACCGTTTTTGGCATGTTTCCTATGTTCTCAGGTAATCCCCCCGACCCACTAGGTGCACACTATTGTTATTCTCCTTATACGAACTGAGGAAATTGAACTGAGTACCTCTCCGGAGGTCACACAGCAGGCAGGAAAGAGAGCCGGGATTCGAACCCAGGTCCGTCTCATGCCCAAGCCTGGGTTCAGCACATCGTGGATGAAGGGTTTCTGACTTGCTAACCTCACAGGGCTCCCATATCCTGTGCCAAGCTGTGAAGTATTGCAGGATGGCCTCAGTTAGAAACAGCCACAGGTGACCAAAATGATGGGCTTCTTCATTTTTTTTTTTTTTAAGATTTATCTATTTGAGAGAGAGAGGGCATCTGAGCATGTGCAAGCAGGGGGAGGGGCAGGGGCAGAGGGAGAGAGAGAATCCTCAAGCAGACTCCCTGCTGAACACGGAGACTGACATGGGGCTCCATCCCAGGACCCTGAGATCACAGCTTGAGCTGAAATCAAGAGTCGGATGCTTCACCGACTGAGCCACGCCAGTGCCCCACGGTGGGCTTCTTTAATTAGAATTTCACAAAGGACCTGCCCCAGCTCTGGAGTCAGAAATGCTTTCCTAGAGTCACCAAGCTCAGAGACCCTTCTCCTCTGTGGGGCAGCAGGGGCTCTGACTCCTCCTCCCTCCAGGACCAAGGCAGGCTGTGTTTGTCTGTGCGGGTGGAGTAACCACAGTGAGCAGCCCCACCATGGCCTTGGCCCTGGACCCGCACTCACTGGGGCTGTCAGCAGTATCTCGGCAACCTGGCTTCAGCCCATTGGCACACGCATGCCCCAACATACAGCCAGTGGTGATGCTCTCATGATCCTGCTTGTTATTTTTCTCTGCACTCTGTGGACCTGAAATACAGCCCAAGGGAGCATTGGGCCTTCCTTGCAACCTACTGGCCACCTGAAACTTGCCTCTTACAGATCATTCTGAGATGATGCTCGGGTCCACAGAAATCCCTGGGGTGTCACATCCTGGTATTAGTATTATTGTTGTCGTTGTTGTCATCATTTGTGACCATACATCGCTCCACTTTCCAGGAACTCGTACATTCACGTGCTTTACTGTTAAAAAGATCATTTAGTAAAGATTAAAAGCATGAGTCTCAGAAAAATGTGAAGTGAATACAGGCAAGTTTAACTCAACACTTAATGAGGAAACCAAGAGTATGTTACCATCAGTTCAAAGGAAAAGTCAAAGAACACGCAAATATAGAGGCAATCGGGAATGCTGAAGTGAATGTAGAAAGAGAGGCAAAGCTGACGAACATCCATGGGGCAATAGTCAATTGCATTCTTACAAACAAAACTCATTTGAACTTCTAGGGATAAGCACCATTTGTATTGTTCTAAGTTTTCTTTAACTTGTAGAGTAGTCAGCTGGCTCAGACAACGAGAGGTGCAGACCCCTAAAAAATCTGATAACCCTGGCTGGGTGCATTAGGCAGGGCGCCAGTAATCCTTTCTCTCTATTTCAAATTCTTGCAAACTTCCCCGACGCCCTTATAAAGGTCTACCCACGTGTGTGCTTGTGAGCCATCATGCCTGCTCCTTCCAGGTTTGCATATTTGCGTTCCCTCATCCTTATCTCAGATGACGCTTGGCGGGGGTAAGTGGCCTGCCCAAGGAAAAGGCTCTTTTCCCCAAGGCTCTCCCCCAAAGGCAGAGGGGAGGTGAAGGACGTCTGAGGTCCCGTCTATTGCAGGTGCAAAGGTCTTCATTATAGCCTATGTGGATTTTGCATTTTATTCCCTCATTTGTCCATGTTGGGTTAAACATTAAAAGGATGTTTTAAAATTACTCAGTTATGGGTTGAACTGTGTCATCCAGAAAGATATGTTGAAGTCCTGACCCCTACTGATGTAGGAAAGATGTTAGGGTTTGAAGCCAACAGCCAAGAAAGAAATCTTGAGACATCTTCAGTGCAAAAATGTGGTTTCATTAAAGCTCGGACACAGGACCCGTGGGCAGAAAGCTGCGCTGGGGTCATGAGCAGTGGCCCGTTACATACTTTCAAGTTGGGAGGGGGTTAGGGAGAGCGTAAGTCCCTAAGGAATTTGGAAGCAAGGTTTCCAGGACCTTGAGGGGGCTAGCTATTGTTGGGAAATTGTCCTTTATTACTGTCTAATAAAACCTGAGTCATGAGACCCTTCAGATGTATATCGGAGGGTCATATGCTTGGGGGATGCTTGCCGACACGTATCTTGGGGGGTTTAGAGATAAAGGAAGTTTCCAAAGGAATTTCTATATGTTAAAGTAGACTCACAGGATCCCGGGAGTCAGGCTAAGAATACCTTTTGCCCTTGCAAAGTATTAACATCGAGGCAGCCGAGGTCCTAGAGGAACGTTGCTCTGCTTGTTTCAAGGACTTGTCAGTGGGCTATAGGTAGTAAGGAAATTTATTTTTTCTTTTTGTCTTTGTTTTCACTACTACCTCAGCATGTGACATAATTTGAAATAAGGTTGTTGCAGATATGAATTTTGATGGGGTCGTACTGGAGTCGGGTGGGTTCTTATAAATCCAACATGACTGGTGTCCTTAGAATAAGAGGGCAGAGACACCGCATGGCAGACAGGAGGGGAGAACGCCATGCGACGGTGGGGGCAGAGACCGGAGGGCTCCCGCTGTCAGCCAAACGACACTGACAACTGCCACCAAGCACCAGGGGCTGGGACAGGCAAGGAGCTGCTCCTCCAGAGCCTCCACAGGGAGCTGGGCCTGCCGACACCACCATACCAGACTTCCATCCTCTGGATCTGGGACACAAGGCCTGTCTGTCCTTTAGGTACCCCCATTCTGAGGGACTTTGTTATGGGAGCGCCGGGAAATGAGCCCCCACCGCGGAGCCCATAGACGCTTCCCAGAGAAGTGTGGGCTTTTCTGTCCCTTGGCTTCCAGACCCAGGGCGCGCTCATGTCCCGGAGAGCCACGGGCTGCCGCTTCCCACCCCGCCTCCCAAAATTCAGTGTCAGCTTTAAACTCAGAAGAGGACGGAGAAGAGCTGCTGACACACAAATGTTTCTTAGGTAGACGCCGAGGGATCCCCGAGGACTTGGAAATGAGGGAACGCCCATGTGACCACCATCCCGGCAGCCTTCCGATCAGAGGTGCGCACACCTGCCGGAGAGGGATCGCCGCTCTTGGAAGCTCCTTCGTGGGGCTGATTCCTGGGACTCTCCCAGAACGTCAGGACCAGGGCTCGTATGTCAGCCACGGGCGGGTCAGAGAAGAGGCACCCAAACAAGTGTAGGTGGCGCCTCCCAGGGAAGGAGGCAGACCAGGCGGCGCCTGTGGCCCTCTCGGGGGGGGGCTGCGCTTTTGGGGTGAGCCGGGCGCAGGGAGCTTTGTAGTCAAGACACCAGGAGGACGATGTGCCCAGCCAGCTCTGCCTGTGGAGGGGAAGGTGCGCCGGCCACCCTTCGGATGGCCTCTCTCTCCGTAGACGTGGCCTCTACACCACCCCAGATGCGGGTCTTCTGGCGGCTCGGCACCAGGCGCTGGGCCCAGCCCCACACATGCATAGTCTTCTTTTGATCCCAACAATCGTGTATAGCAGGGACAATGCCTTGCTCTTCCCCCATTTTAAGATGGAGAAATCGAGGCCGAGACAGATCAGTAACTTGCCTAAGGCCACACACGGGTCATTGGCCAAGGCAGGATTGGAATCCAGGTTTGACTCCAACGCCGGGCCCCTTCGACTTTGCCTCACCAAGAGCTGCCGCGTAACCCAGCAGGTCCAAACCCACCGGGACACAAGAGGGGAGATTCCTGAACCCTCCTGCCCTCCGCCCCAGGGCCCTGCTCTGTGCTGCTGTATGGCTTTGGCTTGAATACATGGGTCCTGTTTCCAACCTTACCCGAGGCAGGCCCAGGTAGAAAACATCACCATGGTAACCCTTGTTTCCGAGGGGCAGCATGTTGCTTCTGGAAAACATGACACCTTGGTTCCCAACACTCAGTGCTCTGTGGGTCTGCAGGGCGAGTTTAATTGGCATCGCTCACAGTTGGCTCAGTGGCTACGCTTCTCAGCTTTATGTCCCCGATGTGGTATCCGGGAGACCAGGAAACATGATGTGTTTGCTCCAAGAGAAGAGGGAGAAGGGGAGTTGGGTGTGTCATCTGCGTTGGCTCCAGGCTGTCTGATGAGAGGGGCTGGCAGGGCTGGTGCTCTGGCTGGGCTATGGGGACACCTGGGCTGGGTCCCACCTGTGTCCCCCCAAGGAGAGTCACCTGGGCTGGGTCCCACCTGCGTCCCAGATGAGGGATGCCTCCCATTGTCACCACCTGTTCCATGTTGAAACCTGGCATGACCCCCCCCCCAATTTCCATTGGCCCTCAGTAGACAGAGAAGAGAGGGGTGCCATCGATCACTTGAATGACGGCTATGGCAGACATTGCTGGCCGGTCAGCCAGCAGCGAGTCCCCTTTCTTGTTTACTGAAAGC
>NW_027397120.1:8432910-8435234 GCF_003265705.2 Callorhinus ursinus
GAGCAGAGAGCCCAATGTGGGGCTCAATCCCAGGACCCTGAGATCATGACCTGAGCCAAAGGCAGGTGCTTAACTGACTGAGCCACCCAGGTGCCCCCGGAACATACAGTTAAAAAAGATCTCCAAGTGATTTGTGTGTACATAAAAGTGTGGGAAACACTGACCTCAGAGTGGGGGGGGGGGTGGATATAAACATCTTGTAAGAACTGAGATTTTTCTGGATATTAATTTTCTTGGTGGTATTTTTGTGTTTACACCTCTTTGAGCTAGGAACAATGAAATCTTAATTCTATTAAAAGGAAGGCGAGGCATCCCCACCCCCTCAGCACCTCCTCCCCATCCAGTTGCAGAAATGCAAGGGGTTGGGCGGGACTCACAGGTCCATGATTGGTGGCTGAGGGCAAAGGACCCCTTTGAACTTGGCTCATCGCTCTCAGGGTTTGATTATCCCTCATCTTTTCTGAAGTCTGAGCTTTACATTTAGAAAGATTAAAACCTTCGTGTTCAAAACAGAGCCCTGAGAAGTAAAAAATGTTGCCTGAGGCTTTTTCTTTTAAAAAAGCTCGTTTCCCTTCTCAGACAAGCAGTCAGGATGATTGGAGGAGAAAACTCGCTGTGTATTTTAGCTTCAAGAAACAGTCAGGAGACTTTGTGGAAAAGTGGAGTTCTTTCATAAGGAAGGGTTTTTGGTTCCTGGAAGTACACAGAGAGCTCAAATCCTGTGGAGTTTCTCTCCACAACGCCAGGATTTTAATGTTTGGTTTTGCCCTTGTAACAGGGCTCAACACTGGAGAAGCACGGTGGCTAACAGGTGGGATGGAGGGACTTAAAATTTGCAGAACATCAGAGAGGATGCTCAGTACCAGTGTGAGAAGGGAGGCTCCTCAGCTTATAGTTCAACACCTTCACCTCCCACCCCCCATGCAGAAGGAGGTCTGAGGCCGGGAGGGAACCAGAGCTTTCCAGAGTGTGGAGTCAGGTCCAGAACCCAAGACCAGGTGAGCACGGGCCCCGACTCTCCCCCAATGCCTGAGTTATCAGGAGAGGAACTTGGGCCCAGGTGGGTTTCCCGTAGTTTGTCAGGGAGGCCAAGGCCCGGAGAGGGGGTATTGCTGGTGCATCAGATTTGGAAGAGGTTCCAACTTTGCTCCTTCTAGCTGCCCTTGATCTCTCAGAGTCTCCATTCCCTCCTTTGGTTGCGATGACAAGAGATGTGGTATTCACAAGCTTCCCCACCCACCTTCCAGGGAGGAGCCTTGGCTTGTGGCACTTGCTGCCTGGTCTTCCCCCTGCTGAATGAGGTGAAGGGTTCAGAAGTCGCAGAAGAAGCCAAGGGAAGGGAGCTGATGAGTGCTCGCAGAGGAAGAGAAAAGATCAGGTTGCGGCCTGAGAACCAGGGAGTCAGAGTATGGGAAGAAAGGGGAGGGGAAATGCCACTGCGTGTGAGATCTGAGGACAGTAGAGAATGTTTTAAAGACACCTTGAGTGTCCTGTCATTTCATTCTCCCTCAGGACAAGACATTCAGCCAAGACCTTCATTCCTTTCCGTGGCTTATTGGAAGTGTATTTCCATTTTGTTTGGATGCACATCGGTGGTGATGAAATGGGGCTCAGGGTGGCCTCATTTTACTTGGGAGACATGTAAAATGTGCATAATACCTCTTCTGTGTGCCTGTTGCCCAGAAACAGAACCCCTGCACCAGCCTGAGGCTCCCACATGCAGGAAGCTGGTGTGCAGCCAAGAAGAGTCACAGACCTTTCTGGAATCTTCTGAGTAATCATCAGTTTCTGACCCATCTGCTCCTGTAGTTACTGATGGATCTTCAGATGGCAGTAAAGGCATAATGGCTCAGACCATATGGTCTGGAGTCAGGCAAATATGGCTTCAAGTTCTGGACTGCCTGGTGACTTTGGGAAAGTTGATTTGCTGCCTTTGAGCCTCAGTTTCCTTATCTGTAAAATGGGGATGATGAAGTTGACCTCACAGGGTTGTTTTGGGGATTAAATTAAATAATAGATACAAAGGACGGAGCCTAATCCTTGGTAAAAAAAAAATTTAGTAATCATTAATGAGGATGATGATGGTGCTGAATATGATTATGATGGTGGTGGTGATGATGGTGATGGTGGTGATAATGATGATGGTGGTGATAATTATGATAATATGATGGTAATGATATGGTGGTGATAGTGGTGATGGTGGTGATGATGGTGGTGATTATGGTGATGGTGATGATATGATGGTTGTGATGATGGTGGTGATGATGATGATGGTGATGATGGTGGTGATGATGATGGTGATGATGGTGGTGGCGATGATGGTG
>NW_027397120.1:8435334-8435600 GCF_003265705.2 Callorhinus ursinus
TGGTGATGGTGGTGATGATGATGGTGATGATGGTGGTGGAGATGATGGTGATGATGATATGATGGTGGTGATGATGGTGGTGATGATGATGATGGTGATGATATGATGGTGGTGATGATGTTGGTGATGATGTGATGGTGGTGATGATGTTGGTGATGATATGATGGTGGTGGTGAAGATGATGGTGATGGTGGTGGTGATGATATGGTGGTGATAGTGGTGATGATGGTGATGATGGTGGTGATGATGGTGATGGTGATGATATG
>NW_027397120.1:8435700-8448799 GCF_003265705.2 Callorhinus ursinus
GATGATGGTGATGATATGATGGTGGTGATGATGATGGTGATGATATGATGGTGGTGATGATGTTGGTGATGATGTGATGGTGGTGATGATGGTGGTGATGATGATGATAGTGATGATGATGATGGTGATGATGGTGGTGATGATGGTGGTGGTGATGATGGTGGTGATGATATGATGATGGTGATGATGGTGATAATGGTGGTGGTGATGAAGATGATGATAATGATGATGCTTATTTCTCTGGCCAGATCTTTGCTCAGAGTCCCTCCCTGGCCCTCTTGCTCCCGTTGGCTCATTTTCCTCCCAACTGCCTTGGGTGGTTCCAGGCCTGGACTGCCACCCCCTACACCAGCTTGAAAGTGTCTGGCACCTAACTTACCAGCCACAGTGGGAAGAGCATTTAGGCCATGAGGTGGGGTGAGGGGAACCTTCATCTCCCTGCCGGAGCTGTTAAAGCTAGCCATGGACTGTCTCCTCAGTTTCTGGGCCTTCCTTGCCAGGGCAGAGCTGTACCAGCAGCCTCACCCCATCAGAGGTGGGGCTTTGAGTGACAGACGCTGCTGAGTCCTGAATTCTCCAGGCTGAGCTGGAATGGGCAGACGCCACCTGGTCCCTGGAGCCTAGCCTGATGGTTCCCCCCTGGAAGGGCTTTGTTGGGTCATAGCCCCTCAGTTTCCTGTTCCCGACCAGAGGGCCGCTGCCTCTGCTTGAGGCCCCATGGCAACTGAAAATGGCACCAGTTCAAGTCTTTATTCATTTAGAATACAGCTCTCCCTGAGACAGGCCATGCATTAAGCCAGCCATGACAAACCCTTGTGCATTCTGGCCGCTGTGTTTGTTCTCGTTTCGCGCAACAGCGTTAATAGCTCACAATTTCCAGGACCGAGCATGCTCTGTGCATCAGGTTTGGTGGCAGGCCACTTATCTCATTCTTTTCTGCTGTACACACCCCTCCCTTTAGAGAGAAAGAGACAGAGGATGTGAAGCTAAGTAACTTGCTAATAGATGCTGGAACCTGGGTTGAGATGGGAAAACATACAGAATGGAACAGCCTAGAACTTTCTAGCTGGACTGTGCCTGCCTTACAGTTTTGCCTTAAGAGGGCTTCGGCTGCTTCTTCTAATTTCAGGTAGTGAGGTGCTCACCTTCACTGCAGCCTGACAGAACGTGAAGGCTCAGCATTGGGATCAAGGGGAACGTGAAACAAAGCCCACGGGACATGGAGCCGACAGGATATGCGACTGCCATCCTTGTGCATGGAATTAGGTTTAAGTGGGAGACGGTGCATGGCAAATCCAGACACAAGGAGAGAGGAGGATGGGCCCCGCCATCTCCTCCCTCCATGTGGGTGGGGGCGGGCATGGAGGAATGGACCCTCATGCTATGTTCCTAGGACGTGCCTCCACAGGAGAAGGAAGAACGATGCCCACTTTTTAGTTTCCACAAAAGAGCCCTGACTAGAAACCAGGCCTGCTCTGGCATGGGATGCATAGGATCTCTTCTTTCCCTTGGGGGTTTGCAGCGGATTGAATAGTGATCCTCCCAAAACTCATGTCCATCTAGAACCTGCCAATGTGACTTTATTTGGAAATAGGGTCTTTGCACATGTAATCAAGTCAAGATGAGGTCAAACTGCTTAGGGGGGATCCCAAATCCAGTATGCCTGGTGTCCTGCTAAGAGGAAGAACCTCTGGATCAGGGACACAGACACGCCGGGGAGAAGGTCAGCAAAGACAGAGGCAGAGACCGGACTGATTCATCTACAAGCCAAGGGACACCAAGGATGGCCAGCCAACACCAGAAGCTGGAAGAGGCAAGGAAGGATCCTCCTCTAGAGTCTCCAGGGGCAGCAGGGCCCAGCTGGCACTGTGATTTTGGGCTTCCGACCTCCAGAACCATGAGAGAATAAATTTCTCTTGTTTTCAGCCACCAGTCTGTGGTACTTAGTGCCAGCAGCTCTGGGACACCCAACGCAGTGCTCTTGTCTCATGTCTTCCAGGGGACGGGGGCCCTGCTGGTTTTCTGCCTGCACATTTCTTCCTTCTCCTTTGCTAACAGAACCTTACCTTTGCTCAGTATATCACCCCCGTGCCCTGCTCCAACATGAATAAAATGGAGGTGATTTTCCCTGACCCCAGAACACCCCCAGGGCCCCTGACTCAGTCCTGGGCCTGTCGCCCAGTGTCCTTGCCTGTGCCTGGTTTTGGGGCAACAAGACAGGAGGGGAGTCGGTTGGGGTGGTTGTGGTTTCTGGGAAGAAAGGTCTCCTCTCTCTCAAGAAGGAGCCTCCAGGGAAGATGGTCCCTTCCTCCTGCACGCCTCGCATCTTCCTGAGGGTGTCGGGGCCTTTCTCCACCTGCCTCGGGGTGGGGAAGAGAGGGGGCCAGCACAGGCCGGGTTGGGGCTCCATTTTGTGAGATAATGAATCATTATTGTTGAAGCCAACTTGAGTTGGGGGTTTCTGTTTTGAGGCCCAAGGCGTCCTGGCTGACCCCCAGGCCTGGGCGTCAAGTAAGGCAGGTAAGAGCGGGCCCCGTGGCCAAGCAGGAGAGGACGGAAATGGTCGTTAAGTCCGGCTGCCCACACAGCTGCTGCCCAGATTTTGGTGTGCCTCCTTCTCTGTCTCTTGAAGTACAAATACGGTGACATCACTTTTTGGCTTTCTTCTTGACCCCTCTAACGGCTTGTCCGTGTTGAATTATCCCTTCCTCTGATCCAGGATCAGAACACCTGGGATTTATTTAATCCAAAGGCAACCAGTCCGGGGTCAACGTTGACCCTGGACGTGAGGTGGTCAGTGCGGGGCTCTTGCCACTTGCTGCCACGTGGTGTTGCTGTTGGAGACTGGCCCTCCTTGTCTGCCCTTGTAACATCCTTGCTGTCCACTCCCTGTGCAGGCCACGGCGGTGCCCCGTGCTTGGTTCCAAGGCCATATGCAAGGTGACCTTTAATTTACATCTCCTTGGTCAGCTATTGTCCCTAACGCATAGTCACTCTACCAGGTTGGTTTGATCTTGAGATCTTCTTGTCTCTGCCAAGGTCCCGGCTCCAGGAGACACAGGCACACTCTACTTCGGAGTTGCACTCTAGGGGTCCTGTTGTTATACCCCTCCCAGGTCGGCCCAGTGCCTTGTGCACCCCCAGCCCAGGCCCCTCCCTCCTGTGCATTCCTTACTGGGGCCCTTGATACGTTTCATACCTGCCATACTAGGAAAGCATCTTCACGGACACCAGCTCTCTCTCTCTTTTTAAAGATATTTATTTATGTATTTACTTATTTAATTTATTTATTAGAGAGAGAGTGTGCAAAAGCAGGGGGAGCGGCAGGCAGAGGGAGAGGGAGAAGCAGGCTCCCAGCTGAGCAAAGAGCCCGATGCGGGGCTCGATCCCAGGACCCCGGGACCCTGACCTGAGCCGAAGGCGGACGCTTAACGACTGAGCCACCCAGGCGCCCCTGTCCTCTTGGGTTTTGATGGAGGCTTCATGATTGGCTAAGGCATTGGCTATTGGCTGATTCAACCTCCAGCCCCTCTCCCCCGTCCCCTCTCCGGAGGTGGGGGGCACTGATCATTCCAACCCTCGAATCACATGGTTGGTCCTCCTTCAACCAACCCCACCCTTGGGTGGGGTCCAATAGTCGCCTTCATTGATAACAAATCACGGATTTCCCCTTTTTGGCTCTAACGCATTTTCAGGAACTGTGCGTGAAGATCAAATGTAGCTGAGGAATACGTATTTGGTCATCTGAGTGATTGCCCATGAGTCACTCTGTCTTGGCATCTCTTAGTTTACCCCCGCATTTCCTGCACTTGGAACTCCGGGTACAGGCATCAGAGTTCTCAGCCCTGCTGCCCCGGAGGCTCTTGTGTTCCTTGCACATTGGTTCACTGTGTACCCAGAGCCTTGCACTCAAGGAGGAGAAGCAGACTGAAGCACACACTGTCTTAGCACTGTTGGGAGCAGAGTGGGGGTCGGGCGAGTACCCAGGAGGATGGGGAGTCTGCACAAAGATGCATACTGAGTTGGCCACTGTGAAAGACAGCTAGTTAGTTGCCCTATCCTGCAGACTTTCTGAGCATTCTCTGGAATGTGTTTTGGAACTGTCCCACCCAACAAAGTGGGAAATACTCTGCTAGCTCCTGACCCCATTGGTCAAGAGTGTCCCATGGGGTACTAACTAGCAACTTGAGGGCGAGGACTTTCAGGTTAGCTGAGAGCCCTCTGGAGGGGTGCCCAAGAGCAGTGGGATGCCGTCCCCCCCAGCACAAGAGAATGCTTGGCCTCTCGACCTTGCACCTGCAAACCAAGCACGGAGTCTGGACAAAGCCCTGGACAAAGATGATGGGCTTCACTGTGGCCACCATCTGTGCTTGGAGAGGTAGCTGATATGACCCTTCTGCTGTTTCACCTGCACCTTCCTAAGACTCACATCCTTTACTTTAACCGATACCTTGTTGCCCTGTTTTAAAAAAAGACAATTCAGACTTATCTTCTGTGTACAGTCCTGAATCCTGATTTTTCAACTATTGCAGAAGTATTTCTCATGTTATGTCAAACTCTTGTGATTTCCTCCTCAGTGGCCACCTAATGTTCCTCGTGTGGCACACATTTTGGAAACGGTGGTACTACTCCAAACCCTCCACGTGGTGGGCATCCTTCTGCAGAAGTTGTCTTCTCTCCCGTTTAATTGGTGGACAATGACTACCCTACTTCTTTTTTTTTTTTAAGATTTTATTTATTTGAGAGAGAGAGAGAGAGCGCGAGAGCAAGAACAAGTGGGGGGAGGGGCAGAGGGAGAGAGAGAGAATCTCCAGCAGACTCCCCACTGAGCACAGTGCCCGACAGGGGGCTTGATCTCACCACCCTGAGATCATGACCTGAGCCAAAACCCAGAGAGTTGGATGCTTAATTGACTGAGCCACCCAGGCGCCTCCTATCCTATTGCTGTTTGCTTAATATGAGGGTAGCGGGAAGAGTTGAGAAGCATAATCATCCCTTTTTGATGAAGCTCAATTTACCAGTTTCACAAATGTTGCTTGTTTATGAGTTGTGGGGCTGCCTTCCCCCACTGGAGGCGCAAGTCTTCCACGATCCTGGAGACCCTTGGATTTGACAGTTGCCCAGAAGGACCACAGAACACACCGAAAGTGATTATACTCACGGTCGTGGTTTATTACAGGGAAAGGACACAGATTAAAACCAGACAAGGGAGGAGGTATGTGGGGCAGAGTCCAGGAGCGTTCCAGGCACGAAGCGCCCAGATGTTCTCTCCCAGTGGAGTCAGGAACTTTTCCCGGCAGCCACGGGAATAGCACACCAAAGTTTGCTGACCAGGGAAGCTCACCTGAGCCTTGGTGCCCAGTGCTTTTATAGGATGTGGGAAAGGCAGGCCTGTTTGGTTGCTCATGGCTGACCTCAGTCGGCTGTCTCTCTGGAGGCCGAGCTGATCACGCATGGCCCAAAGAAGGCGTCCACCATAAATCACAGCGTCAGCTTATCTGCTGTGGCCCAGGGCCTCCAGATAAACAGACACTCTTATCAGGCAGGACATTCCAAGGGTTTGGAGGTCACCTCCCAAGAGGCGAGGGCAAAGGCCAGATCTCTCCGTGGGCAAGGTTAACTCCTAAACGCACAGCACCTGAGTACACGCGTGGCCACAAACATACACGTCTGCGCATAGACATCCAGGAATGCAAGTTACATTAGTTTGGGGTTGTTCAAGGAGTCATTTTCCAAAAAGTTCCCCTGGTCTCCCTTCCTCCTTTGTTAGGTAACAAATAGACACCTCAAGGCTCTCCCTTGTCACCCCTCCCTCCCACTGGTGGCCGGTCCCTGCCCTGCGTTTTGGGAGCCCTCCCTGCCTGGTGCCTTAGTCTGTGTGGGCGGCTAGAACAAAGTACCACCCACGGGGTGGCCTATAAACAACTGAAATTTATTTTGCCCGGAGTTGGAGGCTGAGAGTCTGCAATCAGTCAGATTCTGGCAAGAGCCCTCTCCTGGAGTCCGTGCAAGAGAGGTGGGGAGCAGAGATGGGGAGAAAGCACGCTGGTGACTCTTACAAGGGCACTAATCCCATTCATGGAGGCTCCACCATGCCCTCACCAGACCCTCTTCACCTTCCAAGGCCCCCCTCCTCATACCACTACCCTGAGGGGTCGAGTTTCAACAGGAGTTGGGTGGGGGGCGCAAACATTCAGCCCATAACCACCAGGGAGCCTCCGTGGTCTGCGCTGTCTGTGGAGGTTACCAAGGTCAAGTTGTCCTCACGGATATGGCTGGAGGCTCCAGCCTGGACCATAGACCAGGACATCATGGCAAACCCAGTGTGGGTAAGATCCCCTCCTGCCTGCACTCAGATCTGCCGCTTTGGGGATGAGAGATTTATTAGCTCATTACCCAGTGCTGGCGACTTCCTGGGTCGCTCATGCTCCACAGCTGTGGAAGGGCTGTGATCATCAAACATTAAACTATCCAATTAAAATTAACGCCAGGAAATGCCATTGCGAATTGTTTGGGGAGCTTTCTTTTAGTGACTTGTTGGATCCACTCTTTGGATGTCTTTTTTGCCTGCTTTTACCGTAACAGGGAAATTAAAAGCACATGGCAGCTCCCAGGCCTGTTTTGAATTTTCAGATCCCGGCTCCCCAGCTGGAGGTCTGAGGGGCCGGCTATCTCTTGGTCGTGGGCACTCTGAGGCTCTGGCGGCGGTGGAAGGCCAGGCTGCTGGGAAGGCGGGTCTGCCGGGCCCGAGCCGAGGACCAGGCGTCCCGTGCAGGGGCCCAGCAAGACTTGCGCTCTCGCGCCGGCTCTGCCCGGCCAGTCCCTCCCTGGCCAAGGGAGGACCGCGTTCCTTTGGAATGTTTCAGGCCCAAGATAAACCGAAAGCCTGGAGCCATGGGGCTGCTGGAAGCTGCACGACCCAGTTTGTTTTTATTCCGCAGACAGCACCTCTCCCTCCAGCTCAGACGGCGCAGCAGAGAGCAAACAGAAGGCCTCTCATCGGCAGGCTGAGAGCAGGGCTGGGAGGCCAGCAAGAGGCTTCGGGGAGAGTCTGGGGTTCCCTTACAGTTCCCCTGTGTGACGCTGGGCACAGATTTTCCCAAGCAAGGCAATCAAGCCATCAGGTGTTTCGTGTTGAGCAGGCCCTTCCATGTGTGTGTTGTGTATCTGGGTGAGAAGGGGCCAGGGCCGCAGCTGTGCCCGAGAGAGGTGCTGGGCTCCCCGGGGACGAGCCATGGATGGGGCGGGCAGCGCACGTATGTCGAGTCCACTTGCGCAGGGGCTCGAGGCAAACCAAGGAGGCCCCCGACCTAGGGGAACAGGACCCGGCAGTTGGGAACGTGTGTTTCCCATGCTTTGCCCCTTCCTGCAGATTATGGGCGGGGTATTTAAACATGAGGGAGGGCTGGCTGGGGGCAGGCTATAAATAGGTGTGGCGTATACTCACCCCCCCCCAGGGAGGGCTGCTAGCCCCTCCGGGCCATCATCCCAAAGCAGGAGCTCTTGGGTGGCAGCTCAGGTGGAGGTAGCCATTTTAAGATAAGGCTTGTAGAAGGCAGAAGAACATTTCCCTGCAGGAGCACGGGTGGGGCGGAGAGGAGCCATCACCAGGGCTTTGGCTGGAGCACCCACTTCAACGCAGGATCTAAAGGGAAGTGAAACATCTGGTGCAGGGGCAAATGAGGCTTCCTCCAGGGTGGCCTCCTGGCGTTCTTCTTCCTAGACTTACTGTCTGCTTGGTCCTCAGTTTCCCTGGTCGCTGCTCAGGGGCAGTTTTGCTATTCTATAATTTCTCTTTTGGCAGGGGCCCCGGAGACGCTACCCCATAAAGCCACCAAGGGGACCAACCAGGAAGGCCCCAGCTCCATAAGGCTCAGTCAGCCTCATTCCCTCCAGGGGATGATCTGCTGGTGCCCCAGCTCACTGGCTTCTCAGAGCTCTCACTGTGTCTGTCCCAATCACAGTCCGGCTTGTATTCTGAGCCATCACCTATCCTGGTCTGGCCTGCCCTGCCCCATCACCTGTGACAGCTCCCTTTCTCAGATCTTCCGACAAGGACCTCAAGATGTCTTCTGGCTTCAAGCCTGCTGGCTTCTTGAGGATTCTCTGGCCCAGCCTCCTGTCCAGCAGAGGGACCAGCTGCAGGCTGCCTGGGGAGAGGGAGTGTCCCCTGCTCCACTCAGAACCACTAGTGGCTTCCCAGGCACCCACTGGGGCAGCCCCGTAACAGTAGTTACTACTGTTATGTAAGCAACCACCCCAAACTTAGTGACGTACAGCATCTACCTTTTTATGCTTCCAGATTCTGTGGGTCAGGAGTCTGCAAAGAAGTCCGTGGGGATGACTCGTCTCTATTTTCAGATGTCTGAGAAGATTTAAAGGCTGTGATCCCTTGGGCAAGGTGCTTCACCGCTCTGTGCCTCAGTTCCCCCATCTATAAAGTGAGGGTGACATTAGTATTCATGGGGTCACAGGGAAGGGTAAAGGAATTACTGCGTGTAAGGGTTTAGAATTGGGCCCGGCACGTGGTAGGTGCTGTGTAAGCCTCTGCTGTTCTGATGGTTTGTGAGAACCGGCTGAGTCATTTCTCACAATTCTTCCAGGCAGATACTGTTAGCATGCCCATTTTATGGATGAGGACACTGAGGCACAGGGGGCGTTTTGCCGGTCAGTATCAGTGGAGGGTGGGGCACAGGAGGCTGCCAGAGAAGGAGCCTCGAGGAGGCCTCGAGGGAGATAAGAGGAGAGACAGTGCTTCTTGTTAAGGGAGCAACGTCTGCAAAGGCCCTGGGGTGAGCCAGAGCATGGGGCACAGAGGGCACAGAGGGCACTGTGTGTGGAGTGTGGCCAAACCTGGAAATCAAGAGAGAGAAGGGATGACAATGAGCTGAGAAAGTTGGTAGAGGTTAGCGGGGCCCGCCCTCCACACATGAGCATTTTCTGGGTTCTTATTAGGTGCTCGACCCTGTATTTCATCTGAGAGGCTCTATTGGTTAGGGTGCATTTGGCTGGGACTCAGGAAACCAGATCGACAATGACTGAAGGCGGTAAAGGAAGTTTCCTCACATCACAATAAATCTGGCGCCATGCAGTATGGAGCTGATGCTGCAGCTCAGAAGCTAATGGGGGCTCCATTCTCTTCCTAACTTTTTGCTATGCCTTGTGGTTTTAGTCCATGAGGCCGTAGTCCTCATGGTTGCAATTTGGTTGCTGCAACTCCAGACATCACATCATGTTCCAGGCTCTCTCATGTGTGCGCTCACCACCCCCACCCCACCACCAAAGGCAAAGAATAAAAGGCAAAACCAGGAGGGAACCAGGCTAGCTGAGTCCATCTCCTTCAAGAAAGCTTTGCAGTAAGCCAGACCATGTTGTGGAGCCAGCCTACTTGCAAGAGAATCAATCGAGGAAGGGGAATAGTTTCATCAGGACCCACTGCCATTTTGCCTACTGCCCTGTACAAAAAATGATGTTCTCTAAGTTCTGAAGGAGGGGAGAATGGATGTTGGGGAGTTGAGGTTGAGGGAGAGAGATGAACATGTGAGCAGATGATTCCAATAAACCTTGGTTGGTGGACAATAGAGATAAGCTGAGGTCACTGGGGGCCCATCAAGGGGTGTCCAGCCCAAGGAGGGCTTCTTAGAGACGGTGGTGTCTGGGTTAAATCTTAGGGACAGTAGGAGGGAGCAGAGACTCAAGACTAGTCCTTGGAAGACCGGGTTAGCATTCCCAGGTCCTCACTGCCCCCCAGTGACTTGCTTTTGGCCAGTGGAACATTGAGAACATGGCACAGGCGCTGCTGGCCTTGCCCTCTGGCCCTCCTATGACCGACCAAGAGAAGGGCACGTCCTGGGTAGCTTCTAAAAATGCGGTGGTCTTGGGGTATATGACCTCTGGGGCCCTTCTGGACCTGCAGTCCTGCCATGCTTTGAAAGCATTATACGCACATATCTGTTACTGGGATTTCATTGGGAGTCAGTGGAAATAGGGCAATTTTACCTAATGTGTAGATCTCAGAGGCTAATTTTGACTGTATTAAGTTATTGCATCTTGTTATAGTTACGTCTTTAAACTCCATGAATTTTGTTCACCACCACATCTCTCGTTTCCAGAACCGAGCCTTGACACTTAGCAGGTTATCAATAAGTATTTGGTGAATGAATGAATGAATGAATGAACGAACGAACAAATGAATGAATCTTATAGTCTAGAGGAGGAGCTCACAGGTACACAGAAGACGAAAACCTTGTGGCAAGAGTGGGGGGTGGGGAATCACAGCATGGCAGGAGCCAGAAACTCTACCTTGCAACACACAAGAGAGAGATTTGGGAGATGCCAGTTTTGTTGGATGTGTACAACTTACGACTATTTTGGCATAGGCTTGGATTTCCAAGAGGATGTTTTCAAATTAGAATGTTTTTGAAATTTATGCATTTCAATTAAATTCACTCTATTATGTGAAATTGTTGTTGAAGCCACTATTTCTCTTCGTACACTAATTAGCAATAAAAATACCGATGTGTTTTGCAGATTTAACAAAGCCTGGCAACGATGATTTTTGATTCACTGGGAAAAAAATTAATAAGCATGTGAGATGCTTTCTAATAATCTCCACTACTTAATGAACTCTGGAGACTTGCCAAAGAACTAGGCAAGCATTCAGAGCTGACTTCCTGGGTTATTTTAAAGTGATGCAGTTTTGGCGCCTGGGTGGCTCAGTTGGTTAAGCGACTGCCTTCGGCTCAGGTCATGATCCTGGAGTCCCGGGATCGAGTCCCACATTGGGCTCCCTGCTCCGCAGGGAGTCTGCTTCTCCCTCTGACCCTCTTCCCTCTTGTGGTCTCTTATCTCTCATTCTCTCTCTCAAATAAATAAATAAAATCTTTAAAAATAAATAAATAAAGTGATGCAGTTTTTACATGGTAAAGATTACACTGAATTGAGAAAAATAGCCAATGGGTAGTACCCCCAAATCTCTTGCTGCTCAAACCTTATGGGTGAAGCAGTGGAAAAAGCATCATCAGAGTTGGGGCTTAACTTGGATCCATCGGCCTTGTCTTTCTCCCCCTCTCTGTGGGTGGTAGGTTTCTTAAGGTGAGCTGAGGTTGCTGGACCATATAGAGCAGGTGCTCACTGTCATATCTGAACGGACACGTTAATGAATTGCTACGGGAACTAGAACCCTTAATCCTTTTTTTTTTTTAAGATTTTATTTATTTATTTGAGAGAGAGACAGTGAGAGAGGGAACACAAGCAGGGGGGGTGGGAGAGGGAGCAGCAGGCTCCCTGCCGAGCAAGGAGCCCGATGTGGGGCTCGATCCCAGGACCCCGGGATCATGACCTGAGCCGAAGGCAGACGCTTAACCGACTGAGCCACCAGGCGTCCCTAGAATTTATCAAATTCACAGAAGGTACACTTCACCTAGATTCATTTGAACATTTTGCCATTATTTCACACCTAAATTCTATTTCTTCAGTACATATCTCTTGAGAACAAAGACACTTTCTTGTATCAACCAATATTTTTGCTACACTAAAAGTAATTATTTTAACTATATGATATTCAGTCTAAGCTCATATTTCCTCAACTGTCCTAAGAATGTGTTTCACGGGTATTTTTTTAAAAAAACCTGCCTCCATTTCAGCCACACCTTTCGTTTGGTTGTCGTGCCTCTAAGTCTTTTTAATCCAGAATGGTTTTTCCACTTTTTCTTCTTCCCACAACATTAGTTTTTCGGAGAATGCAGACCAGTTGTTTCTAGAATGCCCCACATTTTCAATTTGTCTTATTGTGTCCTTGTGGCTTTTGCATGTTCTTCTGTCCCACAATTTCTTCTGAGTTGGGAGGGAGGGCTAGAGGCATCATTAGATTTCTTTGGTGAAATACTGTGTCATCGGGTGAGGAGGGGGCACATTGTCGGTATCGGCAAGCCCACAGCATCAGGCTGAGCCACTGCTGGGAATCTCGTCACTTGGTTAAGGGAGCATTAAAGTGACTTTTCTCTTCGTAGTTCGTCTTCTGTGGGATGACGTGCCATCCCCTCAGGAATGTCTTGCTTCCCCAACTACTTTTCACCCGTGTTTCCTGCCTGAGTTCATTATTGCATTGGGTTTGCCAAATGGAGCTCTTTTTCCCCTTTCGCTGGAGCTGGGGACATTCCATAGAGCAGAGATCCCTCCTCCACAGTCCCACCCACTGGGGAAAGTTCTCTCACTTCTCTGAGCCTCCTTTTCTCTGGGGAGATCAATCTCAGCTCTCAGCGATATTGTGGGGCTTCTGCGAGGTAAAGTACAGCTTAAAAACTGCAAAGTTCTGTCTTTGTTTCTGCAAACCAGGGAGGTGGTTACAGAGGCGAGCTGACCAGACCAGCTGCTGCCCAGCGAGGAGCTCTGCAAACACCCCACGTAACGAGCGTGGTTGGAGCGGATGAATGAGCACCCCGAATGCAAGAGGAGTAAGAGGAATATTCCAGTGGAATAGCAATAAATTAACATGGGGAAAACTGTATTCTCTCCACACAACATTTTACCCTTTTTCAAATTAGAAAAGCAAATCTTGAACCCGGCCTGTTTGGCCCTTATTCCTCTGGGCTCTGCTGGCCCCTGTGACTATGCTAATTAAGACAACTGGACCCACCTCCTGCTCTTCAGCAATCACTGCCCCTGGAGTTTCTAAAATGTTCTAGTTGATTTTGCTCCCCAGCGGGTATTTGGCAATGTCTGGAGACGTTTTGGTTGTCAGCCCTGTGGGGGTGGGTGCTTCTGGCCTCCAGGGGCTACAGGCCAGGGGGGATGCAGGACATACTACTGTGCACAGGCCCCCCCCCCCTCCATAACAGAGAAATGGATGCCCCCAAAGCCGACAGTGTTCAGGTTGAGAAATCTTGGAATAGACAGGAGACATTCTCAGTTCGAGGGAAAGGATCCAAAGGGTGGTGAAGGAAAGACGGAGTGGGGTGGAAATCCCACCTTCTCTTGGCAGAAAAGCACTGTACAAAGAGGAAAGGCTTCCGCCAGCCAGGATACCCCGCAAGCTTCAGACCTCAGTTTTTCCTCTCGGCTCCTGGAAGAGGTGGAAGACAGGACTTGGTTGTCCTCC
>NW_027397120.1:8448899-8476540 GCF_003265705.2 Callorhinus ursinus
TTCAGACCTCAGTTTTTCCTCTCGGCTCCCGGAAGAGGTGGAAGACAGGACTTGGTTGTCCTCCCCGAGCCCGGAAGCTGCCGGGGAATGGTCAGCCCTGGCTCTGCACCACCACATCTCCAGGATTCTCCCCAGCTTCCTAAATGCCTGTCTTTTCTCTTGCTGACACAGGCCGATCATGGCACAGAAGGCCGCCTCCATCACTGCCCTGCCCCTCCTCCCCCCCGCCCAACCGCCCTGAGTGACTCTGGTTGCATCTGAGCCTCTCAGTTTGTCCATGGTCTGGAGGCTGACCCCACGCCCCTCAGCAGGGTGTTCCACCCAGTTGTCCACCGCTGGCTCTTGTCTCCTGTGCCCAGCATCTCAAGCTCTTCAATCCACTTTGGCCATTTGTGGCTTGCTGGTTTTTGTTCTTTTGGGTTTTTTGGTTTTGTTTTGTTTTGCCTTGGGCTTTGTTTGCTCCTTTAAATGGATGGTGCTATCAGTTGTAGGACAGTGATCACCATTAGCACCGTGGGGAGTCTTTTCCACAGAGACCTTGTTTTCCACGTCAACAGATTTAAGAACTTCAGGCAGGCTGTAGCTATAATGTTCAATGATACTGAACTCTAGTTCAGTATCGTGCCATTGGACATAATTGCAATCATACGTTTATTTAAATCTGTATCATGATGTTTTAAAACATTAGGTTACGGGAACTTTTCAAGGTTATTACCAACCCTTTGTAAAATAATTGTGTAGTGTTCTGACTTTTACAATTTATTTTGTAATGTATATACTGCTGGTGAGAGAGTCTTCTGGTTTTATGTCTTTACTTCTCTTTCATTCCTAAGCAATATTTGTGCTACATGGAGGATTCTTGCCTTTAAGAACTTTAAAAATGGGGCGCCTGGGTGGCTCAGTCGTTAAGTGTCTGCCCTTGGCTCAGGTCATGGTCCCAGGGTCCTGGGATCGAGCCCCGCATTGGGCTCCCTGCTCCGCGGGAGGCCTGCTTCTCCCTCTCCCACCCCCCCTGCTTGGGGTGTTCCCTCTCTCGCTGTGTCTTTCTCTGGCAAATAAATAAATAAAATCTTAAAAAAAAAAGGAACCTTAAAATTAATTTTCAGCTGTCCTCTGGGCTGCAAGGTTTCTGATAAGAAATCTGCTGCCGTTCAAATTGCTGTTCCCCTATGCATAATGCATCATTTCTCAGACTGATTTCATGAATTTTTCTTTATCTTTGGTTTTCAGCAGTTCAATGATGATATATCTTAACATGGTTTTATTTAAGCTTATTATGTCTGAGTTTTGCTGAGTTTCTTGAATCTGTAAATTTATATCTTTTACCAAATTTGAGAATTTAAAAACATTTTTTATTCTTTTTTTTAATATCACGCTCTCTCTGGGTCTCCAATGACATAAATACTTGACCTTGTGGTATTGTCCCAGAGGACTTGGAGACTGTTAATTTTTTTCC
Source organism: Callorhinus ursinus (assembly GCF_003265705.2). NCBI lineage: Eukaryota > Metazoa > Chordata > Mammalia > Carnivora > Otariidae > Callorhinus > Callorhinus ursinus. The sequence goes on from NW_027397120.1 coordinate 8,450,356, forward strand.
CAATCTTTTTAGTCCCTATCATGGGATCATTTCTGTTGATCTATCTTCAAATTAACTGACTTGTTCCTTTGTCATCTCTATTCTGTTGTGCTCCTCTAGTGATTAAAAAAAAATTATTTTTTTGGCTATCATACTTTTCAGTTTTAAGATCTTCACTTGGTTCTTTCTTATTGGTTCTATATCTCTGCTGAGAACTTTTGACTTTTTATTTGTTTCAACAGTGTTCTTTCCGACTTCGTGGAGCATGGTTGCCTTACTTATTTTAACTCTTTTTTCTGATCATGCCACCAACGGGGTCATCTTGGAGTTGGCTTGTCCTGATTATCTTTTCCCTTGAGAGTTGTTGGGATTTCCCTGGTTCTTTGTATGCTGAGTGATTTCAGATCATATCTTGGATAGTTTGAATCCTATGTCATGAGACTCTGGGTGCTATAAAAAGCCTCTGGCAAACGTTGTTTTTTGTTTGTTTGTTTGTTTGTTTTAGTAGGCAACCAACCCTACCCATCTTCTGTGGGCTGCGATTTCAGTGTCAGCTTACTTTTCAAAGCCTTTGCAGTGCTATTCAGATGTGTCCTGTGTATGCACCATGTGGGGTCCGGCCTGGCATGTGGACTGTGCTTGTATTGGAGTTAAGTTCTGGAAGACGTGTCTCTGCTGCTTTGTGTCAAATCCATACACACATGTGGTTCAGAGATGAGTCTGGGGCTTCATACACAGATCCAAGGGATCTCTTTCTCCAGCTTCCTCCACACATTCCAGCTCCCAGGGTCCCCTCTCTTGGTGCCCTGACTGGAAAGCTGGGGTTTTTAGCTTCCTTATATTTTCACACACACCCCGTGCCTGGGTCTGCCTTGGGGACAAAGCAGCTCGAAAAAAAAAGAGAAAGAAGTCCCAGACATTCTTCCTGCCTCACTTCGAACCCTAGGGACCCCTCTTCCAGGTTCCTCTAGTCAGAGAAAATAGTTTTCTCAGAATTTTCAAGAGCTTGCATGACTGCCATGCCCACGGATGCTAAAGGGTGGCAGCTTCCTGACTGGGACTCGCTCAGGGTGGGGCTGGAGAGGAAAAGGAGAAGACTGTAAAACAAATTTGGGATTCTCCCCACACTCTCTATTGCAGGGGCCGCCCTGCTGGTTCTTCGGTCAGATAGAGAGGAATTCTCTTGGAATTTACTTTGTCTACATCTGCTGCATGGTTTCGGGATTTGACTGCCTTCATGTCTAAGCCCGAAAGTACGGGAGGGGACCCCAAGATGCTCACTACCATATTTGTATTTTTTCAAGTTCTGATTCTCTCTCCACTCTGCTTTTTCTTATTTATTTTTTAGAGTACTCTGATAGTTGTTCCATATCATCTACCAAGGTTTTAAGTTGTAATCAGTGGGAGGGATGGAGTGGGGTGCACCTCCCAGCCAGAATCAAAGCCTGAAAGATTATTTTTCATGGCTGCATAGTATTTCATTGAACACATGTGTCGTGTTCCTTGAAATTTTCTCCTGTTGAATTTCAGGTCATTTTCATTTGTTTCCATTATTATGAATAAGCCACAGAGAAGAACTTTTTTCTGTGTTAAGAATTATTATCTTATAACAGATATTCAGGAGTAGAATTACTGAGTCCAATAAGGTAAACATTTTTAGACCTTGGGTTTCCTTCTGCCTGGAATGCTCTGCCCTATTTCTTCCTGCAAATGGGTCCTTCTTGTCATTCATCTCTCAATTTAAGTCACCTCCTCAGGAGGCCCCTGACTCCTCCATCACCTGCCATATACTCTTGATCACGACATACTGTTTTCATTTCTTCCTGGCTCATTTCTCTGTATAAAGTTGTCACATTCATCATTTCCCTGGTGAGTGTCCCTCCTATGATGTCATCCTCCAATACAGGGACCTGTCTCTCTCACTCCCTGCTGCTCCCTGGCACCCAGAACAATGCCTGACACATAGTAGGTGCTCAATAAATGTTTATCAAACAGATGGTGTGGCATAGTGTTTAAGAATATGTGTTCTTAGGGCGCCTGGGTGGCTCAGTTGGTTGAGCGACTGCCTCCGGCTCAGGTCATGATCCTGGAGTCCCGGATCGAGTCCCGCATCGGGCTCCCTGCTCGGCGGGGAGTCCGCTTCTCCCTCTGACCTCGCCCCCTCTCATGTGCTCTCTCTCGCATTCTCTCTCTCTCAAATAAATAAATAAAATCTTAAAAAAAAAAAAGAATATGTGTTCTTAGACTGCCTGGGTTTGAATCCTCACTCAGAGCTCCAAAATTGTTGAGGGTAAGGGCGATAACATACGAGAAGGTCAGTGCCCGGGGTTTGGCAAGCGATCAGGGAACATCTGCGCTTACTGGTGCTATCCTCAAATTGTTCCCCTATAAAATGCGGCTACAAATCCTTCTCCCCTCTTCAATGTACAAAAAGGGAACGTTAGTGGGAGCACGTTTGGTTGTTAGGTAAGAAGGGGCCATTAAAATCTGAGGCATTCTGGCTGTTATGCGTACAAAATAGTAAAAAAATGTCAAATGGATTGTGAGCCCATTACATCCGTCTGCTTAGAGCAGCAGTTGAAATGAAGGTTCTGTCCGCGGGCTCTCTCCAACTCCCCAGTGGCTTTGCAATGTTTCATTTTGAAGGAAAGCATTGAAAAAAGTCCATGCTGGGTGTGAGAAATGACTGTGTAATTTAATTATTTTAATGACATTAAAGATGTTAGTCACTGTAACTTTCCTTCCTGTGGCTGGGTACCTCAAAGTGGATCCTTAATTAGAAATGGAATGAAGGATCTTTTCTAGGGGCTTCTCTAGAGAGACGTTCCAGGGAGACTCATGACATTCGGAATATTTTGGCATCTGGTGATTGTATAGATCTATTTTCATCTCCCACTCCCTGCCTCCCTGCCTCAAGCTCTTTCTGCATGTCTGTGCCTCCACCCAACCTCACTCAATTTCAAGAAAGCCAGGCTCTCAGCCTCTGCACCCCACTCTCCCTCTCCTCGCTCCTTCCTGGCTTCTATTTTTGCATCTGTCCTTCTTCCCACCCTCTCTTCCTCCCGTTCTCCCTCCCTGCCCCAGGGCAGGTGGGAGGCAACTTGAGCCAGAACTTGAAGGGGCCCTTGAGATAATGCAGGCAGATCAAACCAGTGAACATTAATTTGATGCATGTTGTATGCCCGGCTCTGAGCTGAGGGTAGTTGAGATCCAAGGTCCTGCCCTTGAGGAGCTTCTGAGTTAATGAGATTAGACCCGTGCACGCACATGCGCATGCAAACACACACACAAGCACATGCATGCGCTCGTGCGCATGCGCACACACACAGGAAAGTTAACAGAGAGCGCATAAGGCAATCTGAGAAAAAGGGCCAGCTGCAGTGGATAGAAACTCCGGTGGGACTGTGGGAAGGAGTGGTCCCTGTCATACCTAGTTGGTGTATGGGGTGTTGGGGGGATGTTGAACTTTGTAGCTTGGTGGCTTGGCTGTCTCAGGCTCACAGACCTGGATTGAGAAGCCCAGAATAATTCAGAGCCTTGCGCAGTTTATGGCTTGTCAGTGCAGAGTGGCTTCTGCACCCCAGGACCTCGCCCTCACTCCGTGGGTCCTTCCTCCCCTTCTCCCTTTACCCGGACACCCCTGTCACACAAATCATGGCGTTTTGCCCCTACCCCTGGGATGCAATTCCAGCTCAATAGTGGCCAACACATTGCTCCCAGGGCTGGAAATGAGTGGTGGCCGAGTTGGTCTCCCTCCTGCAGGAATTTGAATTTGCACCCACCTTCAAGCCTGAGAGCAGAACAAGTCTTATGCCAAGTGTCCTGAAATCTATAAGCTTCCAGAGCTGGAGGTTGGCTCCCCAGAGGGCATGGAGAGGGGCTCTGGTCTGGGCACTAGAGAGGACTCTGGCTGCAGTAGCAGAAACCTGCTCAACCCCAGAAGGGGACTTTGTTGGAAGATTCCAGAAGTCTTCAGGGGAGCTCCAGGGCTGGGGCTGCACACCGGCTTCCAGAGCAACCAGAACTAGTGCTGGAATATCTAGAGTACACTTTCTCAGTCTCCTGTAGTCTGCTTAGCTTTCAAAGTAATACGGACCAAATGTTGACTCTGGACAGATTTTCTGAATTACAGTGACAGTAAGTCAAGACACAGTGCCTGTCCTCAGGGAGCTACAGACCCGCAAGGAAAGTTGATGTTATACAAGGCAACAAGCTAATAAAAAATGACCAGCCTGCTAAGTGCCAGGAAGGAAGCAAGCAGCTGGCCGAGATGGAGAACGGTAGGTGGGGCTTATTTTGGAGAGAGAGAGAGAGAGAGAGAGAGAGAGACAGGGAGGAGGTCTCTCTGGGGGATAAAGTGCAAAGGTATGAGGAAGAAACAGGTGCACAAAGGGCAGGGCAAAGAACATTCAGGGAGAGAATCAGTGAGCGCAAAGGCCTGGAGGCAGGAAAGACCCCACATTTTGGAGACAATACAAGAAGCTGGTTGGAGGGAGGGATGGGAAAGGAGCCAGGGAGGCTGTTGGCGGGAACAGGTCCAATCTCAAATGCCTGCGAAAGGAGTTGGCCCTTGATTCTTAACGTGATGCGGGTCCTTGAAAGGGTTTAAAGCAGGGGGGTGACTCGATCCAATTCTTGTAACCTGATCTCATGCAGAGCAAACTGGGGGGACCAAGAGTGGGCATCTGGACCGGTGAGGAGGCCGTTGAGCAAACTCAGGCTGGAGACAGTGGTGGCCAGAAGTGGGGGAGTTTAGAGAATAAGAAGAGGAGGGGGACCGAGGGTTCACCTTGGAGGCTGAACGGAGCCGTGGCGTGCTGATGGCGGCGGTGCTGCGGGTGTGGGCATCAAGCTGGGTACCAGGTTCAAGTCACCATCTGGGAATAAGATGGTGTCATTTACTGAGAGGAGAAAACAAGTTTGGGGGAGCCAGTCAAGAATTCACTTTGGATTGCCATCTGGGATGTTGACGCAATGTCTAAGTGGAGACGTCCAGGAGGCTATGGACATCTGACCCGGAGTTTGGGGAGCCTCTGGGGCCGGGGGGCTACCTGGGATCCATCTGCATGTGTGGCGTTTGGACCCACAGGAAAGAAGGAGAGCCCCTGGAGAGAGGAGCAGGGGAACTCGAAGAACAAGGGTTCACCTTCCCCAGGAGCCCACGGGTGTCCCAGGGGCGGCCCTGGCCCAGGACTCTGACGTTAGAGCAAGACCCTAGTGCGATGCAGCTGAGAGAGGAGGGGCTGTCTGAGGTCCTGGCAAAGGATGAGGAGGCAGAGCCGACCTGGTCAGGGGGGCGGGAGGACAGCCATGGAAGTCAGGTATTCAGGATCCAAGATGGGGGAGTATTTGGGAAGCAAGCCACAGTGCACTGTGTCCAACGTTGCTGAGAGATCGAGGAAGAAGAGGCCAAGTCGTGCTTGGCCCCCAGGGAGTCCACGGCCGACCTTGACAAGAGCTGCGTTGACCTTCAGTTTGACCATACTCACCTTCCCGGCTTCGCAGTCCACAAAGCGGCTTAGAATCCCTCTGAGCTTACACGCTCCATCCACAGGATGAGCCTCCAGCCAACACGACTGCCCCTCCCTTGGGTGGAACCCAGGTCCCCAAGGGAGGGAGTTTGCGGTGGTCACCCCGGGGCCAGCAGGGGCAGCCAGGGCTGAGGGCAGCTCCCAGCCTCCGGGGTGCAGGAAGCTGCTGCTTTCTGGGCTGGACCAATGACTGGAAGGAGGCGCACCGCATGTGGTTAGACCACTGGTCCCCAGCTTCTTCCCGAGCAGAGCATCCGAGCCTTGTCTCCATGGCCCTGGAGCTGCTGGTCACCATGGAAACAGAGGCTTTGTTCACCACTTCCCTTTCTCTGTCCCTCCTCCTCCCCCAGTTTTCCCCTTCTTTCCTGTCCTCACAGCCACTCGCGTCTCCCTTCTTTTCCTTCCTCGATTTTTATTCCTCATTTTCTAATTCACTTGCCCTGCTTTTCTCACTTGTTATTCTATCATGTGTAGCTTTGTTAGCCACCTTTAATTCCCTCTGTGGGCTTCAGGTGGTGAATACGTAGCTGTGTTCATTTGGATGTGTGCGCGTCCCCATCTACACGCGTAAGCACATTCGTGATGTGAGAATCCTGGCGCTCTTTGACCACGCCAGTGCTAGCCCAACGATTATTGAAAAGAGAATAAAGATCAGGGAAGGTGCATTCTAGCCTTGCCATTCACCCGATGCTCCTTGGAGTACAGGATTTTCTTTTAGATTCTCCTGAGACCCGCACTTAGATAAGACAGCTTCTTTGGCCTATCCGTGAACAAGTTAAAACAGCCAGGGTTTGATTGCTCCTATCTCAACAAGCATAGCGATCAGTCATGCTCAGCTACAAACACCCACAGCGCATCCTTTATTTTATGTACACACACAACCAGTCCTGGTTCTTCCCAGAATGCAGCTTCCAAAGTCTATCCATATTAATCAAATCAAGGCTGAGAGCTCAACAGCCAAGGGAGAATTGTGCCGATCGAGAGCTCCCACCTCCTGAGAGCAGAGCCTGGAGCCTTCTCGTCAGTAGGTGGTCCCCCAGCATAGCAGGAGTTCCGGACTGGGGAGCTCCCCCAGCGGGCTAGCCCCGTCGGCTGTGGGGCGCCCTACCGAGGGAGGCGAGGGACCAGCTCTGGTACTTCCTTCAAGACCTGCAGAGCCAGTTGGCAAATGAAACAGCAACAAAACAATTGAACCTGTGAGCTGGCTTCAGAGAGACAAAAATGACTCGATGGTCAACTGGATTGGGAATGTTTGTGTCTTTTAAAAAAAAAAAAGTTAAGTCATGAGAGTCAAATGGCAAGAGTGGATTGTTTACAAGGGTCCAGCACAAAATGAGTTCATTGCCCTTCACCCCTGGGCTGGATGGGGGGTAGGTGTGTTTGAGGTCATGCTCTTGAGCCCAGGCAGGTCTCCCTCAAGGGGTGAGCCCCAAGGCAAGTGCCCCCAGAGGATGCTAAAAATGAAAACAAACTACCTGTGGCCATCAGCCTCCTCTCTCTTTCCCCCTTGAGGACTGTCTCTGGAGGGCCAGTCTGCAGATATGGGCTGTGGCCTGGGCTTTGGAGCAGGGTCCCAGAGTCCAGCCTTAGCTGCCCCTCACACGATCTGGGGAGATGGGCTTGTTTCCTCAACCGTGCGGTGGGCACGAGAAGCTCCCCTGCCGCCCCGGCAGGACTGCTGTGGGGCACAGGTGTGGATGCGGGCCCAGCAGCTGGCTCACAGAGGGTGGGCAACAATGGTGCCCAGGGGCGCTCTGGGATGCCTTGGCCTTCACAGTGACCTGGCAGGTGCCTCATGTGACCTCTGGGCTCACTCTGCACGCTTCTGGCCACCTCTCTGTTTCAGCGTTGCTAACTCTCCCGGTTCCTAAAGGCCCTACGCTTCTCTTTTCTGGGCTCTTGGAACTACCCTTGCCCTGGGCCTCACTGCGGGGGTAGCTGGTATTCAGCTGCAGTCCTCAGCTCTGTCACTGTCCCCTCCCCTCCGAGAAGCACCTGGTTGCTCAAAAGACCGGGAGAGGAGCCCCACCAGGGAGAGGGGCTGCTGTGCCCCTGAGGGTCCCAGCTCTGCACTCCGTTGCAGTTTTCTGCTTACTTGTCCCCTGGCCCGTGAGGCTTTGAGGCCAGGGGTCCCTACACTTAGCACAGGGCCTGGAACATAATAGACACTCAATAAATGTTTGCTGAGGGCGCCTGGGTGGCTCAGTTGGTTGAGCGACTACCTTCGGCTCAGGTCATGATCCTGGAGTCCCGGGATCGAGTCCCACATCGGGCTTCCTGCTCAGCAGGGAGTCTGCTTCTCCCTCTGACCCTCTTCCCTCTCGTGCTTTCTATCTCCCATTCTCTCTCTCTCTCAAATAAATAAATAAAATCTTAAAAAAAAAAGTTTGCTGAATGACTCAGTGATATATCAAGGGGAACATAATTCAGGTTCATTCTGGGCTGAATTGTGTCCCCACAAAAAAGACATATTGAAGCCCTAACCTCCAGTATCTATGAACGTGGCCTTATTTGGAAATAGGGTCTTGGCAGATTTAATCACATTAAGATGAGGCCATTAGGGCGGGCCTTAGCCCAGGGCCGCTTCTGTTCTTACAGGGAGCGGGAGATCGGACCCGGACACACAGGGAGAATGCCACGTGACAGCAGAAAGGGACAGCCAGAGGACAGTCTCGTGTTCTTTGAAACCACCCAGGTGGTGGTACTTCGCTACAGCAGCGTCCACCGTGAGTCAGAGGTGAGGGGCGGTTGGCCGAGAAACTGTTGCCACCTCTATCTTCTGCCCATTACAGTCTGGCTTCAGGCGTGATTCATGCTGAGATGTCATTGGAAGGCCTCTACCGGGGGAGGGCACATGGTCTTGGTCACTCCCTTGAAGAAGAACCCACATTCAAGGCCATGGAGGCACAGAGGGGGCGGGTGTGAAAGAGCCCAGCCAGGTTTCCCAGGGGGGCCCTGGCCCAGGACTCTGACGTTAGAGCATGACCCTAATGCGATGCAGCCGAGGAGAGGGCTGCATCAGGAATGAGGCAGGCGTGCAGGGCCCAAGGGCGCAGGTTGGCCAATACAGTGGGGCTGGGCTCAGGGGCCGCGCGGCTACCAGAGGCTCACCCCGGTGTGCCAGGCCTGTCTGCAGAGTGGGCCCGTGGCGGTCCTGCCTACCGACCTCTGCACGGCTATCCTGCGTGGAACTGCCCTTGGACATTGAGGAAGCTCCGAATCCTCCCCTCCATTGTTCAAGAACATGACAGGAGAGAAGCATGTACATAGTTATCCACCCATCCCTCGCCTTCTTGGCTTATTTTAAATGAAATCAGAATGACTTGTTGAAAGCTGTTCCTGAGGGAGCTTTTACTGGCTTTCCATTTGAGGCATGCTTTAGACTTTGAGCACTGACTACCAACCTCTGCATGTGGGGATGTGTCAACAGAGGCAATGATATGCAATGGAAAGAGAAATATTCCAGGGTCATCGACTAGCCCAGCAAGTAAACATCACTGGATACAAGCAGGCCTGGACAAAGGCATTTAGAACTAAATGATGGGCCGGGGAAGGTTAACAAATGGCAGGCACACAGGCTCTGATTTGTTACATGTGACTGTGCAGAACATAAATTATATAGCTGCTTTCTGGGCAGGGCACCAGTTAATTACTTTATTCAACCCAGATTCGTACTTTGGCAAAAGAGGTTCTTAGAAAAGAGTTAAGCCTGGTGTTGACTGCAGTCTGAATTTACAGAGGCAGAATTTGGGAGGTGGAGGGAACTTGCCGGGGCAAGCCATACCCACAGGCCCGAAAGACCTGTCACAGATGGGACGTGGGTCAGTGGGACATTCCCTGGAAGCCTTTCCCGGACGTGGAATCTCAAAGTAGGTGAAAAGCAAGTATCTTGTGATGCAGGCAATGCATGGATCCTGCTCTCTGGTGAGGGCTTCTTTTTAAAAAAAATATTTATTTATTTATTGGGGGGGGGCAGAAGGAGAGAGAGAAGCAGACTCCCTGCTGAGCACGGAGCCCAATGTGGGGCTCGACCCCAGGACCCTGGGATCATGACCTGAGCTGAAGGCAGACGCTTAACCGACTGAGCCACCCAGGCGCCCTGTGTTCACTGTTTTAAACCTTTTTTATTTTTTAAAGATTTTATTTATTTATTTGAGAGAGAGAGAGAATGAGAGATAGAGAGCACAAGAGGGGAGAGGGTCAGAGGGAGAAGCAGACTCCCCGCCGAGCAGGGAGCCCGATGTGGGACTCGATCCCGGGACTCCGGGATCATGACCTGAGCTGAAGGCAGTCGCTCAATCAACTGAGCCACCCAGGCACCCATAAACCCCTTTTTTTTTTTTAAACAAAATTAAGGTTGTGTACTCTGTATACTATAACGAGGGAGATGAGTCGTTTATACGTTTGTCCAAGCCCCTTAAAATGTACGGTACCAAGGGTGCTCCTGAAGGTGAGCCACAGACTGCGTGTGAGAAAGACGCATCAGTGTCAGCGCAGATTCATCCACTGTAAGGACCTCTCGGCTTTGCTGGCGTTGTTGATAGTGGGGAAGGCTGTGTGCGTGTGGAGGGGCGGGGGGTATATGGGATTCTCTGCACCTTCCTCTAAATCCTACCGTGAGCCTGAAACTGCTCTTAAAGAAGCAAAGTCTTTCACTGAAAGAAAGTTAAGGCATAATGTAAGGATGGTGAAATTTACACATAGTAAACTAAGTGTACAGTGTGCTGAGCTTCAACGAATGTATAACCAGCACCCAAATCAGGATATGGCACATTTCCATCACGGCGGGACGTTCCTGGGCACCTTGTTGCAGTCAGTAATTTCACAGCTGTTTAAACTATCAACTTTGAGCATGTGGACAGATTTGGCCAACTCCAGATGCTCTGGAAGACTCTCCTTGGTCGCCTGGCCCCTGTGGGGCTGTCCCTAGCACCTTAGGCAGACGGGCCAGGTGGCCCTTGAGACTTCCTCAGAGAGGGCTTCCCCACCCAACCCCTTCTATCTGCCACAGCTCCCTGCCCCCCTCACCCCCCTGCCTCCCTGTTCCCTGTCTCCGGGCCTTCCTCCTCCATTCCTTGTTCCTTGCCCCTCCCTGCCTTCCTCTCTCACTTCCTGTCTTTCTTCTTTGTTTCCTTTTAAAGTATCCAAAGCTGTATGTTTTGTTGATGCATTGGTTTATTTCCTAACACCTCCCTCTCTCTGGAATATAAGCTCCACAGGGGCAGTGGTGAGGCCTCTGGTGCACATCCGTGCATCCCAGGCCCTCGGGGTCAAGTCCCTCTCTTGATACCCAGCAGACGTTCACGGACTGTTTCGGGATGCACGAATGAACCTAGGGGAGGGGATCTGTGATTCTAGGATGGGAACAGTGGAAGAAACATTTAAAAATTACTCTCCGGATAGGCCAGTGCTGTCAGGGACTCTTAACTGGATCCTAAGAGAAAAGTTCACAGGGACTGCTCTGTGTCCCCTGCCGTGATCCTCTGCGGAGTGGCAGCAGGGAACCTGGGGTAGTGACACTATCCTCCCCCTGCTGCATGGGTGCCCTGCTCAGCTCACCCCAGCGACGCGCTGGCTCTGTACATTGTACGTCCCAAGTAGATGCATTTTCATGATAGCATCGTATAAAGCACAGACATTTGAGAAAGAAGATCTGGCTTGAAAAATGGTCTCTCCAAATTACAGAAAGCTGTGTGGTTTGAAAGGGAAAGAGTTTTCCATTAGGAGGCCTCTAAAAATAGTTACTGTGATTTGAACCACCTCCTTCAGTTTCAGCCCAAATGTTAATTACATTAGCAAATCATTTTGGCAGCTCGAACAGGTATCTCCACCATCCACGGCAGCCTCTCATAAACACTCCATGCTGATGGGAGCCCTCTGGAAACGCAGGTCTTTAGAACACATGCACACGCACAAACACACACACACGCACACTCACACACTCAGCCCCTTCTGGCGCTTTTCACAGGTGTCTCCCAGCATGAAGTTCATTGTGCTGAACTTGTAGGGGCAGAAACTCATAAATCCTCGAGGTGAGCTCCAGATGTGTAGCAGACATCCATCAGGCAGCTGCTGGGTAGTTGGAAATTTCCAGGGTGGAAGAAGACAGGGGCTGGTCATGGGGGCAGGCAGCAGTGCAGGTGTCCTCCCTAAGCTTTCCCCTGGCACCGTGTAGGGCTCGCTTTCCATCGTTCCAGCCCACGGTGGCTCGGGACCCTGCTTCTCTCTCCCCTTCTAGAAAATGCACGGGAACAACGTGAATCCTGAGGAAACGTGAGAGGTTTCCTGCACAGATTTCTTATCTTTGGAAGGTCCCCAGGTCTTATGGAGCCCAGTTTGGGAAAATTCAGCACCCATGGAGAAAAATGTACTATTTATTTATTATTATTATTTTGCTTTGGCATCCCATGGCAGAGAATTTGCAGTGTGAGTTTTATGAAGTGTAACGGCTTCTGGATTTAATTTAAACTCTATTCCGATATTGTGCACAGATGGCCAGAGGCTCAGAGACAGCTGAGCGGGGCTGACATGATTGATGGCAGGGATATTTGGGGAGCGGCAATCCGGCACACACCTCAAGATCTCGTTGCTGTCTGAAGATGGGCCACATCTACTGGAGTGGGGAGGCTCCCATGGGCAGGAGGAGAAGCCAGCCTTGGCTTAGCATCAGCCTGAATTTTGTGAGGGGTTTCCCGTTTGTGAGGCATCTTTGATTCCATCTCTTTTCTGAGCTTGGTCAGCATTCGTATCCCATCTTATATAGATGAGGAGGCTGAGGCTCAGGGTGAAATGATGAGGTTAGCCCGTGGTCTGTCCGTGCCTCCCTTTTTCACACGTTTCTAAGGAGACTTCTGGAACGAAGTTCAGAGACAAGGGAATCTGGAGTGGGAGCAGGTGGAGGAGCACAGGGGAGGCTTCCTGCAGCGGGGTGTGGGCAAGCAGGAGTGTGCGGGAGCCATGGGGACGCTGTGACTTCGTTTCCTACCCGGCCATCACTGGGGGGGGCGGTGCGGGGAGAGCGTGGGGAGGTGAGGCTTGGCCTGTGCATGCAGACCAGGGGTCTGGACATCATCTTCCAGATGGCAGGGAAGCACCAAAGGGTTTGACTTGTGCACTGACAGAGGCGGAGAAGGCAGACTTTCAGGGCGAGGAGACTCAGAGCAGGACGTGGGATGGAGTCCGGTGGGTTGGTGGGGGGAGGCAGGGAGGCAGTGAAATGAGAGAAGTCACTGGTGGGAGGGTCTATGACTCTGCTGACTGGGTGACCTGACGCGGGGTACACAGAGCCAGAGAAGGGGGTGGCCGGGTGGGAAGAAGGAGGAGCCGGGAACGTGATGGGCAAGGCAGGCATGAAGCGGGTTGGGTCCCGGGGCCACAAGGAGGTCTGGTGCCCCGTGTGGTGAGTCGAGGCACTTCTGGGTCATTGGCATCCTCTGTCCTGGGCTGAAAGCTTCAGAGGTGCAGTCATGGTGCATCAGAAGGTCAGGGAGCCTCCAGGGTCACCTGCCAACCCCCCTGGTTTGCAGATGGGGCAACCAAGGCTCTGAAAGATTAAGGCAGAGAGAGTGGTGTCCCTAGAACCAGTAACTCGGGTCCAGCGCCCTCTCTTTAGACTGCTGTCTCTGGGACTATGGCTTCAGCATCCTGGTCACACCTTCCGGAAATCTGGAAACACTTGGCTGCAACGCCCAGCAGCCAGGCTGCTGTGTCCCTCATCATTTTGTCCCGTTCCCTCTTTGCCTCTGTTGGAAGGACGAGTCACTGCGCGTGCCCGTTAGAAGTGGCCTCGCTGAGGGCAGCACGGGACATTGGATTGCAAGCACCTCGGAAGAGAGCTGCAAAGCCCTGCTCTGTCCTGGTCTTAGGGTCACTTCCCTGCACGGCTGCCACCTGCGTGGCCCTGAGCATGGTCACTGGACGCGCTCTCGGGGACTCTGGCTTCCCAGGGCCAACGGGGCCATGTCTCCATGAGGAAGGAGGCGCGGGGCAGTGGTTGGTGCCCCAGTGGGTGGGCGAGGGGGGGGAATGGGGGAGGGGTGACAGAACAGGAAGCAAGGATAGGACAGGTGGTGGCGGAGGAGACAGTGCTGGTGGCGGGAGTGGGGGAGCCCGACGTGTGAATGCGGAAGAGACAGTTTGGCCAGAGAAGGGCTTCACGAATAATGAGGTAGGGGTGAATTTGGAAACACGGGTTAAGGGCAGAGTCAGGGAGAGCCTGTGCCAGCCTGTTCCGACCTTGACCCTGCACCAGAAATTGTGCTCAGTGTGGCCACGCCGCAGGAAAGACGACATACAAAGTTAACAGCGGGGGTGGTGATAATATAATTGAGTCCTTCTCAGGCTCTGTTTTCAGCACTTCACACACGTTAGCTCATTTACCATCTCCCACCAGTCTGTGAGGTTGTCCCCATTTTCCAGAAGGGGACACTGAGGCACAGAGCGCTGAGGGACCTGCTCCAGGACACAGCTGGTGAGTGACTGAGCCAGCATCTGAACTCAGGTATTGCTCCAGGGCCCACTCTCTTAGCCACTGAACCCGCCTGTCTCTTAGCTCCTCAAGCATCAGGGTGATCGGGAGAGAGTGAGCGACCAAGTGTGGCAGGTGCCATGAAGTAAACAAACAGGAAGCAGAGCTAGGAAATGAGGGGAGAAGGGTGAATCCTATCTGAAACAGAAGTGTCCAGAAAGGGCTCTCTGAGGAAGGGACACTTAACCTGAGCCCTGAATGGGGCGCCTGGCTGCCTCCGTCGGCAGAACACGCGACTCCTGATCTTGGGGTTGTGAGTTCCAGCCCCACGTTTAGAGATTACCTTAAAAACAAACAAACAAACAAACAAACAAACAAACAAAAAACCGAGTCTTGAAGGATGAAAGGGGTAGTATTTGTTTGGAAAGTATTATTTGGAGGGATTTAACTAAGACCGGGGAAGGCTTCGTTTGAAAAAGAAAATACTGCATCTTGGCTTTAATTGTTGTTTTGCTATTTTTACTTCACCTCACCGCCTTTTTTTTCCTCCACAGAGGGAGCTAAGCACTCTACTAGCTGGAGCGAAGTAAACTCACGAAGCTCGACAGGGCAGGCACAGGTCCTGACCAGGCTGACCCACGTCAGAGGCTGAGAACTTCCCAGAAAGTCTCCTATTTTTGTCAGGCTGTAGCTATGCCTGGCAAACCGTGTTTAATTTGGACCTCTGGGGTGTTTAAAAAATTAATTGGTTTGGCTCCAGCTTTCTTCCTTTGAGAACAAGATCTGTTGTAAAATTTAAGTGGCCGTGCCAACTGGGGAATGTTCTCTGCACCTTGCGAAGAACCTCCTCTCCCTGGCAGGGGGAGCTGCCCCTGGGAGAAGGAAAGACTCTGAGCTGGGCTCGGGGGAGGAGTGGGGTCTCCCTCCTCAGGTTGTGCACCCTTCCCTGGGGTGGAGGGAGGGGACCCGAGGGCTGGGCAATGATACAGATGGTGCGATGGAATAGGCTAGGATGTTCCAGATCTTCCGGCTGCGGCAGAAGGCCTGAAGGCGCCCCTTGGACGAAGTTGATGTGGACTTTGGAAGTTTCAATGCACAACCGTTCCTTGAGCACATACTGTTAGCCAGCCACTGGGATGGTGGTGGACACACAGAAAAATCAGGCTCTGGACCCTGCCCTCAAGTTCTTTTCGTGCAGCCATCCCGCCAGCATTTACTGAGCACCTTTTGCATGCAGGAGAGATGCCAACTGCTTTCCAACGTTTTCTCCCTTGGAGGAGATCACTGGGTAGTGAGGAAATCAGGGCTATGCCCACACACAATGTCCCGAGGGCTGTGGGGACCACGTGCAGGACGCCATGGGAGCCCGGCGGGGCGGGGAGGGAGGGTCGGCAGGGAGAGAGGACCTCCCCCCACTGCAGGGGGGAGGGCTTCCCCAGGAGTGGGACCTCAGAGTGTGAGCAGGAGTTTGCCAGGAAAGGAAGGGCCGGGGAGCACCCAGGTAGTGGAACAGTGTGCACAAGACGGGGGTGATGAAGAGAGAATGATGGGCATGACGTGGAGGTCTCGTTCCTCAGCAGTAACGAGCATGAGCCCTGCTCCAATAGGGCAAGAAGACAAGTAACAGCCACATACCACGTGGCCAGCTTTATGCTAAGCAGCCATGTACATTATATTACTAGTGTCTCACCACCGTTCTCTGCTGGGTCAGCATGGGAGTCTCCCACTTCACAGATGGACAGACTGAGGCAAGGATGGTGCAGTCCGTCCCTGCCCCGGGCCAACAGTTAGTGAAAGGTTGGGTCAGGGTGAGAGGTCCTACCACCCACGTTGGTCTGACTTGGCGGGGTGACCTGCCTCTCTGCTCTGGGCTGCACTGCCCCAGACGGACCACTCCTGGTTGGGAAATTACAGTTGCAGGCTCTTTATATATCAAAATATACAATGTAAACACTTCAATATCTAACAGGCCTCACTCCCACCTCCCGGACGAAGAATGGAAACAAGAACAAGCATACTTTCTGTTTTATCCATTGGACTATGGAAGCTTGGGTTTAAAAAAAGATTTAAGAATTTGATCCAGGTTGTTCCAGCGGCTGCCAACTTTGGTTTGATACACAGAGCATCGGATTTTCAGCCTTGAAAGCTAACCTTCTTAGAAATAGAAATGGATTCTTTTTTTTTTTTTTTTAAGATTTATTTGACAGAGACACAGAGAGACACAGCGAGAGAGGGATCACAAGCAGGGGCAGAGGGAGAGGGAGAAGCAGGCTTCCCGCTGAGCGGGGAGCCCGATGCGGGGTTCGATCCCGGGATCCTGGGATCGTGACCTGAGCTGGAGGCAGACGCTTAACGACTGAGCCACCCAGGTGCCCCTAGAAATGGATTCTTAGTATAAACTTCACGGGGCGGGGCGGGGGGGGGGGGAAAAGAGAGGGAAAGGAGAGGGGGCGGTTGCTGCTCCCAAGAGCTCCCCATCTTTTACGCCTGAGCACCTCCGAAGCTGCGTTTCAGTGCGTGATTTATGACTCGGTGGGAGTCGGCGGCAAAGCCCAGGTGTGAAGGAAAGATGCCAACACTTCTAAAAAAAATGTGTTTCCTGATTGTGCCCGTTAAGGGTAGATGTAATTAAGCTGAATTTTAAAAACCACTGTGCCTCTGCTTTTGGTTTATGCTCGGTGTTATGATCTTAATCAGGTAATTGTAGCTTGAGAGCAGGATCTATTTTTCTCACCGTATGGGTGTATTTATATAATTTAGTCCCCGGATGGCAAAAGGGCGTATTACAAATGATTTTCATATACTGCATTTGCTTACCTGTGCTGACAGCCATTGCTCCTTAGAAGTAATGAGAAAGGTAAGGAAGAATGAAAAGGTCACTCCACATTCCCGAATAGTTAATTTGGGCTGACTCTAGAAGGTAGTGCCATAAAATTGATTGGTTTATTTAATTCAGTGAAAACGGAAAAAAAAAATTAGTCTTCTGTTTTCCAAAGGCAATGTAGAAATTGTTTCTGTGGTGTGCATCCTGAGTTAATGTACTATCCTCTATTGATATAAGCATTTTAGCAGGAAAAAACTGCTTCTCAGCTAAATTTCTCTTTTCCATTGGGTTCGTCATTTTCTCTTAAATAATGGGCATTCAAGGTTGGTGGCTGTGTGCATTTGGAATGCATCAGGGCATATGAGTCTAGTCTGCCTGTCAGATTGATGTCACCTGTCTCCGTGCCCTGCTCAGTGCTTGAGGGTTCCTGTGACCCCCACCTCGTCACCAACACTTGACATGACCCAGCTTTCTCATTTCTGCCCAGCTGATGGTTGCCAGTGGATACCTCCTCATTTAAATTTGAATTTCCCTGATTACTAAGGACTATGCGTCTCTTTATATATCATTAACCTTTTGAGTTTTCTATCAGTAGCCTGTTCATATTCTTCGCTGTTTTGCTATTAGGGCTTCTCCTTTTTTCCTTCCTTATGTATCATGGATATGATTTTTGGGTCCGATTGAGACGTTGCTGGGTCACCTCCCAATGTGTTGGCTGCCCGCCCATTCGTGTCCTTTTGTGGAACAAAAATTGTGTTTCTCGGGGCGCCTGGGTGGCTCAGTCGTTCAGCGTCTGCCTTCGGCTCAGGTCATGATGTCAGGGTCCTGGGATCGAGCCCCGCATCGGGCTCCCTGCTCGGCAGGAAGTCTGCTGCTCCCTCTCCCACTCCCCCTGCTTGTGTTCCCTCTCTCGCTGTGTCCCTCTCTGTCAAATAAATAAAATCTTAAAAAAAAAATTGTGTTTCTCAATATAAGCAAGTTCACCAATTATTCCTGTTCTTATTTTCTCCTGGTGGTTTGTACTTTTGAGGTTTTATTTAAGAAGTTTGTCCCATCTCTAGGTTCCAAAGATATTTCCATTATCTTTATGGTCTCACTTTTCCCATTTAGTTCATTCATCCATTTGGTGTTCACCTTTGTGAGCAGTGTTAGAGCAGGATCCACACTTAGTTTTCTGCCACGGAGAGCTGGATCTCCCAAGACTGTATGGTGAGGATTCCACCCGGAGTCATAAAAACATCCTCATGTTGCGCATCGTTCTCAATGTGCTACACATAACTCTGTACCTAAGCTCTCCCTTTTGCCACATGAGTCTGTGGCTTGTTTTGTGCTCCTACCATGAATTCTATTCCTTTTTTTGAACTGTGGCTTTGTAAGGTGTCCTAATATCTAGTCAGGTAAATGTAGGCTATTTTAACTATTTTAGGACTTCTTTCTTCCATATATATTCTAAAATAAGCTTATTGAATTTCTCAAAAAATCCAAATGGATTTTTTTCTTGCATATAACTTACTTATAATTATTTTATTTCTAGATTAATTTGTGTGTGTGGTGGTATGTGTGTATGGTGGGGGGAGAATTGAATCTTTATAGATGCTAAGTAGGCCATGAAAAAGTATGGAGTATCTTGCCATTTGCTCAGGACATTTTCCATGTACTTTATTGAATTTCAAGACTGCTTCCTTGCAGAGCTCCTGTATTCTTGGTTAGACAAATTCCAAAATAATTCCAGCTTTAATTAGCTAATAATGTGAATTTATCTTATCTTGTATTATATTTTCTGGTTTGTTATTATTGGTGTAGAGAAATGTTACTGATTTTTAAAAAATTTATCTTTTATTATTCTATCTTGCAAAACTATGTTTTATTTTGTCTGATGATTCTAATGGTCTTTTCCTGGAGAAATTATAAGATTATTAATCCCTAATAATAAAGATTTTTTTCTCTTTTCTTCTTAAATGTACACACTTTCTGTCCTTTTCTTTCCTTGTAGCATTGCCTACAGCTTCTAGAACCATAGGAAGTAATTACAGTGATGGTGGACATCTGGCCTTGAATCCAGTCTTAAAGAGAATGCATCTAACTTGACTCATTACTTATCATGTTTGCTGTGGATTTTTGGTATATAGCCTTCATCAAGATAAGAAACTTCCCTTTTATTTGTAGTTTGCTAAGGGTTTCTTCCCTAAATGGGTGTTGAATTTTAAGAAATGCTTTTCTGATTCAGATACTTCATTGACAATTCATTGATTCATATAATCATATAATTTTTGTCTTTTAGTCTGTTGATGTGATGAATTACATAGATTTTTTTTTTTTTTTTTTTTTTTTTTTATTAAATTTTTTTTTTTTTTTTTTTTTTTTTTTGCTGTTGAACTATCCTTGTGTTCCTAAAACAAGACTGTCTTCCTTGTACAATATGTAAAAACAAACTATTGGATTCAATTAGCTAATATTTGACTTGGGATTTTTTGTTCATTATGTTCATAATGAAATGAGCCCATTATAGTCTTATGTTGCCATTCTCTGATTTTAGAATCAAGATTACATTAGCCACATAAAATGATTTAAGCAGCTTTCACTTTTTTTGTTTCCCAGAATAAAACTTTTGTAAGATGGGAATTTGGGCTTTTTAAAAAATTTGGTAAATTCATTTGTAAACGCACTGGAACTACTTTATAAAGACTAGTTGACTCCCATTTTAACTTTGGGTTCTCTCTTGTTTGGGTTCTCTCTTGTGTCAACTTTGGCATTTTTTATTTTTTCTAGGAATTTATTAAATTTTTTAACTTGCTAAATTCACATTACTTTCTTACTATATTTTTAGTCGCTATGCTACCAAGCTCAGTGGTGTGGGGAGATGAGGGGATGTTCTCCTACAGAAACTGCAGTGAGATTCCTGGTTTGGGGTTTGGTTGCCTGAGAATGCGCTACAGGTATAGGTTGACTTTTCCATCGCTAGGGCCTCCCCGAGTTTGTGGACCAACTGCATTTGGCATTGGTGTTTTAGACAGCCCTGCACCCTGACAGGGGGGAGAGACAGGGGAAGGCCTGAGCTTCAGGCTTTCCAAACCCTTTCTTCTGATTCTGGGCCAGAGTGTGGCAGCCCCATGAACATGGTAGTGGTGAGCTGGGGGACAGGGCAGTTTCTTCCTAGGCTTAGCTTCTTGGCCTTTTGCATTGAGTTTCTCTTCATGCAAATGAAAAGATTGTTGCTCCTTCTCTTCATGCATTAAGTGACCACAGGAGCAGCTCCAGAATTTCTGAATTTGTGGAACGTAGATCTTAAGCAATCCCGTTGGAAGGAAGGGCTAGAGATGTGCTGGGTGAAAGCCAGCCCTATAAGAGCCCCTCATGATCAGCACCTGGGGCCTGTGCTACACCCCACTCCACACTCAGCTGAGTGCTTCTTGGACCATGTGGTGGGCCAGAATTGCCTTTGCCCTGAGATTGTGAAGGGCATACTGGAGGCAGAGATTTTGGAGCTGGACAGTTGGAGCTTAAATTCCCGATTCAATCACTTGTTAAGTGGGTGACTATCAGCAAGTGATTGAACTATTCCTGGTTCCCTCTGCTGCAGGATGGAGGAGAGTCATTCTCCCCTCACGAGGCCTGGGGAGGATTGTGTCAGTCAGGGACCCAGCAGGAACAGAGGCACACACAGATGAAGTGACTTGAAGGAAGCTGGGATGCACGGGCGGGATTGAGGAGGCAAAAATGGGATACTGAGGCACCAGAGACTAGTGACATCAGGCTTGAGCCTGCAGGAAGTCATTACTGCTGTGAATATTAGTAAAGGGAGTCCTCCCTAAAATGGAGTTGGGGGCCGACCGGGGGAGCACTCACGCCCCATCACTTGTCCTCAACTGCAAATCCAAAAGGAAGAGATAGACCTTGCTAGGTGGGTACTACTTTGTTACCCAGCAGGAGGAAGAAAGTTTTTCCTTCTCCAGTGACAACAGCCCAACCAATGAGAGATGGCCACAAATCAGCCAATGAAAAGCCACCATAACTCAAAACCCCAAGGGACATTTTGTTTATAACAGCTCTCCCGGGGGGCCTGGGTGGCTCAGTCGGTTAAGCGTCTGCCTTGGGCTCAGGTCATGATCCCAGGGTCCTGGGATTGAGCCCTGCTGCTTCTCCCTCTTCCCCTGCTCGTGCTCTCTCTCTCTCTCTTTCAAATAAATCAATAAAATCTTAAAAAAAAAAAATAACAGCTCTCCCAACATCCCCCTTTCCTCTATAAAAGAGGGTTCCTCTCCTTTGTTCTCTGGACTTGCCTGTTCTTTTGCCATAGCTGATTCCAGATTGCAACTCTCCGCTATTCCTGAATAAACTTACTTTGGCTGGTGACATAACTGTCAGTTTTATTTTTTAAGGTTAACACCGCCCACTAGCCTGTAAAAACTGGAGCTGAGGAGGGGGGCTTCGAGGCAGCAAAAAAGATGCAGCCACCACGAGGACCCCTGGGGCCAAAGTAGGGAGAGATGGGGAAGGGTTGTAGGAAAAGGGACGAAGTACCCAGATCTCTCTCTCTCCTCTCTCCTGCCGGCACCTTCCATTGATCATACCCCATCAGAAACCAGAGGGCAGGGATACTCAGCCCATGAGGGTCAAGCTCCAGGATGCTGAGGGCTGAGAGGGATGGACATTGGACCGGGTGCAAACAGACAAAAACCAGCATAAAGCTTAGATGCGGTCATATCTGCTAGTTGTCTTGCACACAGTAGGTGACCAGGAAATGCTGGCTCTCTGGGGCTGGTGAGCAGCCCCTGGCTATTCTGAGTCCGGTGTCTCCCCAGGTGTCCATGGGGTTGGTTTCTTAACAGTTTCACAACAGCATCTTATGTTTACAAATGCAATCTCTCAAGCCAAAGCCAATTTCCCCAGGTCAAAATGAAAATGAAATCACAGTAGTAGAGGTAGTAGTGAAGAAGGGATCTGGGTTGCAGGGGGACCCATGAACTAAGAATAAGCCTTTATCAGAAGATGCCGAATCTACAGAGCCTAGGAGGAAGAACAAACATGTTGAAAATTAAATATGAAATGGGTAATTATGTAGTAATGAGACTGAGGACATTACAAAGGACACTGTCATTTAAACCACCACATCTCAACACAGTAATGAACGGGAAAAACCCTCCAGCTTCGTAATTATAATCATAGTTGCCATAACAACTTAGTATCTCTTTCTGTGAGCATCTATCTCAAGACTATATTTTTAGCAACGACTGTGCCTGAGCATGTATTTCTCTTTATATAGCAGCTAATTTTTCAAATTACTGATCTTAAAAAAAAAAACAAACCCACAATTCCATCTTCATTCTCTCTGAGTGTAAAAGTCTCCGGGATAATTAGGGAAATGAGCAGGTGTGAAAGTCCGTTATGAAAAATGCTATAAAAGTATTGATGTCTTGACAACATTGGTTTCAACAGAATGTTCTCTGGACCTGTACACTCTATTGTTCCTTGTCAAGCAGCTTAACATAAATCTTTGCTGTTCAGCTCATAAATATTTGAAAAATTATTAGCTCTGTAAGGTGTTTGAGGATTATTTGACAAGTACAGATTTATGTTTTGTAACAGAAATTGGCTTAATGGAATCCTGAGTCTCAGGAACGAATGAATGAGTAAATAAACACGGGCTTAACTTGCTTAACAGAAATGCCCATAACAGATTCCCAACTGAAGGAAACAATGGGTTGACTTTAAAGGACATCATTTTAAAAAGTCAGAAAAACCAGGAGGGATCCTGAGCTGCCATTTTGGTTTCTAAGTTTGTCCCCAGCTGCTACGCCCAGCTGGAAGGTTTGGTTTTATAGCATGGCAAACGTCCAATAAAAGTGAACACTTTACCAAGCTCCACTTACACCCTCGGGAAATGCCAAAAGCCCCATGTTAGGATCCCAGACTTGAGCTAAATAAACAAATTATTAAGTTGAGAACAAAAAGATCTCAGAAAGCAGCAATCTTTGACGATGCTACAAAAAACCCTTAGCCAAGATTAAGCATGCAACAAGAATTTATTGAGAAGTTTCTGTCTTTCTCGTACTCTCTTATTTCTGTGGAGGATGTAAAATTAGCAGGTTAGAATAATTGCTGGTTTATAAAGAGCTTATAAACACCGTGAGAGGGGAAATGAAGAGTATGCCTTATTGTTTGGGGCCATGGGTGAACCAGGAGAGCCAAGTGTGGGTGAGCAGGTGAACCTGAATCCTACGCGGAGGGATTACGTGGGATTGGTAAGCAGCCTGTGCTTCAGTAGGACAGCAACATTATAAAATGGGTGTCTTAGGGAGAAAGCTCGGTAGCTTCTCCTGTGGGGCGGACAGCAAGTCATAGAGGCCAAGGCAAGGAGGCCTGCTGAGCACGTGTTCCAACAATCTGGCCTGGGGCTCTGAACAATGGGAACATTGTTCCCATTGCCGGAGGGAACGGAGGAAGAGGTGAATTCAAGAAGATGTGCCACAAGAAGCACTAGGACTTCCTGAGGTGTCAGATGCAGTAGAAAGTAAAGCATAAATGGGACAAAGTGTTGATCTGGGGGGCTGAAGGATGAGCAGAGCCTCCGGGGCAGATGGTGGCTGGGTTGAGAAGCAGGATGAGGCTTGAGAATGAAGAGCATGAGTAAGCTTGGCCATCCTGTCTTTCTAAACTTCATGAACGCTGGCTGTGCCCAGCCCATTTCCAGGCAAGCAGCCCCAGAGGGAGGGAATCGGAGGGAGACAAGGCAGCTCCAGGAGCCTTGCAGGAGGCTGCTAATGTGTTGGGAGAATTGGCGTCGATGCAATCAATTCTTGTTCTCTTTGTTCTGCTTGCTTTAATTATGTGTCTCTCTGTGAAAAACAAGCAAGCCATACGAGGGAGAGCTGTGATTAGTGGGATTTGTTTCCTGATTTTAGGGATGTGTTGAGACTCACGTTTGAGTGGGGGCATTCTCTGAACATTTACCAGACACTGCAGGGTAGGTGTATGTTATTTTATTTGCCTAAGAGGTGCCAGGAAAGTAAAATGTTTTTAGAACTTATGCGTTTGGGGTTACCAAGATTCATACTGCCTGACTTTAATTATTGGATAAATGTTAGTCTTGGCTATAGTCTGCTATGTGTCCTTGGGAGAGTCTGGGCTTCAGTTTCCTCCTCTGTAAAATGGGAGAGAGAAGGTCAGTCTCAAGTTTTAACTGTATCAGAATGAGTTGTGGAAGTCCGGGGTGGGGCCCGTGCACCTGCGTGTTTAGCAGGCTCTGGGGGCTCCGATGGAGGTGGTGCACGGTGCCACCCTGTCTGGATGGGCTCTCGGCCCCTTCTGGTCAGGATTCTAGGCGATCCTCTTGCTTGCGCTTTGTGCAGCTGCGACTCCTGAGTGCACTACTTGCCGCAGCCCTGTTTTGTTGTCAGGAGGGCCCGGCTTCAGATAAAAGAGCCCCGCAAGGTTGAGCCCTGGGGATACATCATGGGCAAGGGTGGGCGAGGATCCACAGGGGGTCAT
Source organism: Callorhinus ursinus (assembly GCF_003265705.2). Taxonomy (NCBI): domain Eukaryota; kingdom Metazoa; phylum Chordata; class Mammalia; order Carnivora; family Otariidae; genus Callorhinus; species Callorhinus ursinus. The sequence goes on from NW_027397120.1 coordinate 8,474,645, forward strand.
GAACCGGGCCCAGAGCAGGCCTACGTGGAGAGTGGAGGGAGCGGAAGGGGACCCTGCTCCTCTGTCACTCTGGAGACCTCTGCTGGCTCTGGATTCCAGAATATCCGGCAGATGTGGGGGCTGTTGATAGGTCCAAGGCTTCCTGGCCCTTGGAGACGGGGCAGGGCCCTGCCTCAGCCTGTAGCCTCCTGTTCTCACTCTGACCATACTCTTTGGTCCGCGGCCTGGGACCTCAGAAGACCTGCGCTAACGGATGGCCTGGTTGGCCGCCTGCTGGAGGACAATGAGAGAAAACGAGGTGGTGAATGGAGAGGCCGGTGGTAAAGGATGGCAGCTGGCCCGGCCCAAGCCCTGCCCACTGTGTGGGCTCAAAAGTGAGACTCCAGGGAAATGGGGCGGCCGTGCCCTGATGCCCAGACTCAGCTCAGTGGTCTCCTGGGATATCAGAGCCCAAAGGCCTGGGAAGGGGATAGCCTGATCTAGGGTCGAGGCTCAGGGGTAGGCAGAATGGCCCCCAAAGACCTCCCTAGCCGAATGCTGGGGACCTGTGAATGGGTTACAGGGCAAAATGGATTGTAGAGATGGGACTGAAGTTACTTGAAGAGAGGGGGTTATCCTGGATGATCTGGGTGGGCCCATCTAATCACAGGAGCCCTTTCTCCAACCAGAAGGAAGGAGGTAAGATGCGGCAGAAGGGGACGTCAGCATGCCAGTGCTGGCTGAGGTGTCCGGCCCACAAACAAGGACCAGGGAGAAACTACTAGAACTCATGGAAAGCATAAGAAGGAATGCAGGCAGTCAGGCGGATTCAAGAGCGGGGTGCCGACAACCAGCAAGTACTCGGGGCCTGGGTGCTCCCATCTGGCAGAACTGAACTGGGCCAGCACCCGTCGGAGCCTGGAAGCAGGTTCTGTCCCAGAGGCTCCACTGGGGAATGCAGCCTGCTGATTTTAGCCTAGTGACACGGCTCACACTTCTAACCTGCAGAGCTGCAAGATAATAAATAGCGGTTGTTTTAAACCACTAAGTTTGCCAGAGTTTGTTATAACAGCAAGAGGAAACCAAAGCAGCCTTCGTTTCTGCGATCCCAGCCTGAAGGACCAAAACATAGTTGTTCAAGGACAGAAGGGTACTTTTTCAAAAGTGACTTGAGCTCCCTGCCTGCCCAATTAGAAAACCCTCCCGCAGGAGCCTGCTTTTTGGATGAACCGAATGACCTTTGTGACTCCATGTATGGCAGCCCTAGGGTAGCTCCGCTTTGTCTCTCTTGTCCAACAGAGTCCCTGTCTCAGGAGCTGGGGCCCTCCAGGGTCCCCAGGGCCCCCGCCCTCACGGAAACTTTACTCCTTGGAGCCCTGGGGACCCGGGGTCTCAGGAATCCCTTCTTCACAGTTCCTGAAATAGGATCATGGTCAAGTTGAGCGAAAGGTTTGTATGGTCAGTGGAGAACCGTGTCTGGTGTGGAGCCAGGGACGGAGCAGCGATCAGGAGGGCTGGAGGCTAGGCTTCGGCCCCTAACTGGCTTTAGGACATTGGGCAAATCCTTTCTCATGGCGGGCCGCGCTTCTCCAACCTGTGAACCCGCTCAAGCTTCCTTCGGGATGGAAGCTCAAAGCTTGGAGACTCTGGGGAAGCCGGCGCCCAGCAGGGCAGCTCACCCGCCGGCGTCGGGGCAGCGGGACCGGACAAGGCTTGGAGGCGGCTCATGGGATGAAGGGGGCTCCAACACCTGCCTCTGGGACCGGCCTCCGCGGGGTCCCGGCCGAGAGGGAGGGCTGACGGAAGGGCGGGGCCGGCCCCCTGCGCCCGCCCCGCGCCTCGGCGCGCCCCTGCCCGCCCCCGGCCCGGCCCAGCCCAGCCCGGCCCAGCCCCGCGGGCCGGTCACACGCGCCGCCG
>NW_027397120.1:8476940-8539499 GCF_003265705.2 Callorhinus ursinus
CCCTGCGTGGGGCGCGGGGCCGAGCGGGCATGGCCCGCCGGGGGGCTGCCGCGCTGGCACTGGCCCTCGCGTTGCTGGCGGTGGTCCTGGCCGGGGTGGGCGCCCAGGGCGCAGCCCTCCAGGCCCCGGACTACTACGTGCAGGAGACCTGGAGCCGGGAGCCCTACTACGCGCGCCGGGAGCCCGAGCCCGAGCCCTTCTCGCCGCCGCTGCCCGCGGGGACCGGGGACGGGGAGCGGGAGCGGGAGCCGCGTCCGCCGGAGCCCAGGCCGCCCAAGAAGGCGACCAAGCCCAAGAAAGCGCCCAAGAGGGACAAGTTGGCTCCAGAGACGCCTCCACCAGGTAAGTAACTGTGCGCGGGGCGGCCCGAGGGGGCGCCCGTGGCTGCGCGCCTCTCCCAGCGGCTGGCTGGTCTGAGGGGACAGCTGGCTTTCAGGCCTGTGGGTCGGCGACGCCAGAGCCCCCGAACCCACCCATCGCGCCCCCCCACCCCCCCGCCGCCTCCCTGGGGACTGCGTCGCGCATCCCTTTGGCCTCTCGGAACTTCCCGGACCGACACCGGACGGCGTTTCCCCCGCAGGTGGAGGCGGAGTGGGGAAGCTGCCTGCGGAGCTGGTGGCCCAGGTCTGAAATGGGCTGGGCAGAGGCTCTTTCCGCCCGACACCGCTACAGTCTTCCTACACTTCTTGGGAGTGAATTTACGATTTGGCCACGTGAAGGGCTGGCAGGCTTTGGCAAGACGGCCTCCTGGGGGGAAGCTCAGCAGTGGGCCTTTACCCAGCCAGCGCGCCTCTCGGCTCCCTCCCTCCCGCTTTCTGTGGGTCCCTGGAATCCTCTGCCCAGGTGGGGCAGGATGGCAGAGCCTCTGCTGGGGAGGCTCCAGTCCCCGTGGAGAGGGGGCGGGCTGCAGACGAGGGAAAGCCCAGGGGCGCCTGGCAGCTTGCAGTGCCCGCCTTCCATCCGTCCGCACACCCTTCTCCCATCCATGCGTCTCTGCCAGCCCTGTCTTGGCAAATGACTTCCATTCGGTTTCACTCCTTGTGAAGGGGAGACTTTTCTCTTAATTGTTCCAAGTGTTCTTTGCTCAAATTGCAGAGGGTCCTAGTATTTCAGCACTGGGGAGTGAGCAGGATTGTAGCCAAATTCTCTGGCCCTGTAATGGCCTTCCTTGAAAGGAGATACATGCTGGTGGCACCGTTACACCGCTCCTGGCATGGAAGGAATTGCTTTTGTTTGGTTCAAGTCTTCAGAAAGTCAGCAGGAGGCAGCGGGAGAGGGGAGGAGGTGGAGACACAGATCTCTTGAATGTGTCGACCCATCTCAGCAGCCACGCTGCACATGTGTGGAGGTGGGGGTGCATCCTGCCGTGCTCCAGCTTGTGAGCGACTCTGCCAATGGGCGGGCAGTTCTTTTAGTTGTGTGACCCCCAACAGAACCATCCAGAATTTCCAATATCTTCTGGGGAATTATGGGAATTAAGATGTGTAAAACCACAGCGGTTCAATAGGAGTAGGAAGAGACAGTCATGTTTGGAGAACATCTGCTGGGACTCTGTTAGGAGCTTCATGTACAACTGTCTCGTCTAATTCTTTCAGTGGCTCTGAGGGGTGGGTGTTCTTTTTGTTTTACAGATGAGGGACCGTAGGCGCTGACAGTTTAAGTAACTTAGTGTCACTTGCTGGCTTAGGAGATTTGAAAGCCCTTCTGTGCTTATTTTTAACTCAAGGCCTTTCTTGTTTGATAGTTTGAATCAGATTTGCATGTGTTTTTGGTTTTTGGTATCTGCTGTGTGATTAGCGCAGTGCTGGGCATGGTGGATGGGAGACACGTATGTGGGGATCTGGTACTTGCTGGAGGGAGTGCAGGGGGAGTGTGGAAGAAGCCCAGACTGAGTCTGAAGACCATACTTCATACCCAGGTCTGGGGGCTCAGCACTCAGCGTCCTGGGACTTGGTGTCTTCATCTGCAAAGGACGCCTGCACCTGCTACCTCTCTTTACTTGGTCAGGTGCTTTATTTTATTTTGTTATTTTTTAATTTTTTAAAATGTTTTAAGGTAGTTACTATTTATTTATTTATTTATTTATTTTTAGTTAACATATAATGTATTATTTGTTTCAGGGGTACAGGTCTGTGATTCAACAGTCTTATACAATTCCCAGCGCTCACCATAGCACATACCCTCAGCTTTTCCACAAAAGCTTTCAGTGTGTCAGCTGATGGTTGTGCTAGTCCATCTGTGAGCCATTCATTCGTTCTGCAGGTGGTTACCAAGAACCTGTTCAATGCCAGGTGCTGGGTGAGGTCCTGGGAGTAGAGAGCGCAGGTCATCCCCTGCCCCTGTAGACAGCACAGAAGTTGGGGGACTTTGAAAAAGGGATCACAGTTGTGCTGAGGGCTGGACTGCTAATCCCCAAACTGGAAAAATGTTCTTGGAAATTCCAGAGACTCAGCTTTGAGGCCTCCTGGGACAGCTGCCTCCCCAGGCCTGCCACTCTTTCTAATGATCTGTGTGGGGTTTTAAAAGCCTACCACCTAGGACAAGCCAAGTGGGACATTTATCCCAACTCAAGACTCCTGTACTCTTTTTTCCCCATGTTTTTGGGTGTTTGGCCAGTGGGACCCTCCACCCTGGAGTCTTTTTTTAAAAATTTTATTGTATTATGTTAATCACCATACATGACATCATTAGTTTTCGATGTAGTGTTCCATGATTCATTGTTTGTGCATAACACCCAGTGCTCCACGCAGAACGTGCCCTCTTTAATACCCATCACCAGGCCAGCCCATCCCCCCACCCCCCTCCCCTCTAGAACCCTCAGTTTGTTTTTCAGAGTCCATAGCTTCTCATGGTTCGTCTCCCCCTCCGACTTACTCCCCTTCATTCTTCCCCTCCTGCTATCTTCTTCTTTTTCTTTTTTCTTAACATATGTTGCATTATTTGTTTCAGAAGTACAGGTCTGTGATTCAACAGTCTTGCACAATTCACAGCGCTCACCGTAGCACATACCCTCCCCAATGTCTATCACCCAGCCACCCCATCCCTCCCACCCCCCACCACTCCAGCAACCCTCAGTTTGTTTCCTGAGATTAAGAAGTCCTCATATCAGTGAGGTCATATGATACATGTCTTTCTCTGATTGACTTATTTCGCTCAGCATAACACCCTCCAGTTCCATCCACGTCGTTGCAAATGGCAAGATCTCATTCCTTTTGATGGCTGCATAATATTCCATTGTGTATATATACCACCTCTTCTTTATCCATTCATCTGTCGATGGACATCTTGGCTCTTTCCACAGTTTGGCTCTTGTGGACATTGCTGCTATAAACATTGGGGTGCACGTACCCCTTCGGATCCCTACATTTGTATCTTTGGGGTAAATACCCGGTAGTGCAATTGCTGGATCGTAGGGTAGCTCTCTTTTCAACTGTTTGAGGAACCTCCATACTGTTTTCCAGAGGGGTTGCACCAGCTTGCATTCCCACCAACAGTGTAGGAGGGTTCCCCTTTCTCCACATCCCCGCCAACATCTGTCGTTTCCTGACTTGTTAATTTTAGCCATTCTGACGGGTGTGAGGTGGTATCTCATTGAGGTTTTGATTTGGATTTCCCTGATGCCCAGAGATGTTGAGCACTTTTTCATGTGTCTGTTGGCCATTTGGATGTCTTCTTTGGAAAAATGTCTGTTCATGTCTTCTGCCCATTTCTTGATTGGATTATTTGTTCTTTGGGTGTTGAGTTTGATAAGTTCTTTAGAGATTTTGGATACTAGCCCTTTATCTGATATGTCGTTTGCAAATATCTTCTCCCATTCTGTTGGTTGTCTTTTGGTTTTGTGGACTGTTTACTTTGCTGTGCAAAAGCTTTTTATCTTGATGAACTCCCAATAGTTCATTTTTGCCCTTGCTCCCCTTGCCTTTGGTGATGTTTCTAGGAAGAAGAATTTAAAAATTCTTTAAAAATTGCTGTGGCTGAGGTCAAAGAGGTTGCTGCCTGTGTTCTCCTCTAGGATTTTGATGGACTCCTGTCTCACATTTAGGTCACATGTCTCACATTTAGGTCTTTCATCCATTTTGAGTCTATTTTTGTGTGTTCCACCCTGGACTCTTAAGTGGAGGAGACTGGTTTAAGAATGACTCGATCAGGGCAGTCAGTGGTAGTTGTATTCAGTGACACTGGGCTGAGAAAATTCATTCCTGCATTGGAATGTCTCACATGCAGCTGGTCATCAGGTCGTGGGGAGACATCGATAGAGGAAGGAACCTTGTACTGGGGTGTGTAGTGTGGGCTTCCGGACCCGGCTCCACGGGGTGGCTGATGCGTGCTACGTAGCAGGCTCTGCAGGACTAACCTGAGAGTGAGGGGTTGGATTTAGAGATGGATAAGAGGTAAATGTGTATATAACTAATTTAAAAGTCAATTAATTGCTTTGTCTTTATAGACGATAACATCTTTTTCAGATAGCTCTTGTCTTGCATCAAGGTCAGGCTCAAGGGAAGATGGAAGGCAAATGTTCTGTGTGGCAGACTCTGGAAGGAGTCTTGTCCTAATCCCAGAGGAAGGTTTGCTTAAGGAACCTAGGACACTGGGGACTTGATCTTAGTGTGAATTTGTCCCTGACCCATGGCTCTCCCTTAATGCCACCACAGAAATGTGCGGTGGATGGCCCATGTTGACATTCTCCTGGAGGTAGCTTGGGCAGCTGAATCCTTTGGTTAATTGAGACCATTGCATTTTCCATGAGGGGCTGACAGGTTCCTGGAGAAGAAGAGCTCTGATATGCTCAACAGAGTGGGATCTTTAAAGAATTTTTAAAATCTTCTGTTTTGAGACAATTATAGACTCACAGGCAATTGCAAACATAGTACAGTGAGGTCCTGTGTACCCCAATGATAACACTTCCTAGAACTCCAGTGCAGGATTGCTCTACCTTGGCAGTATGGACGTTTTGTGCCAATAGTGTGTGCTGTGGGGGTGGGATGGAGGGGCTGTCCTGTGCATTGCAGGATGTTTAGCAGCCTTCCTGGTCTTAACCCCCTGGCCTCCAGTAGCACCCTCCTCTTAGATGTGACAACCAAAAATGTCTCTAGATATTGTCAGATGCAGATGTCCCCAGTGGGTTGAGGATTGCTGCTCTATACAGTCTCAAAGCAGGAAATTGACATTGGTACAGTACTATTCACTAGATTACATACTAAACATTTCAGCAGTTTTTATGTGCACGTGTGTCTGTGTGTGTGTGTTTGTGTGTGTGTGTTCTCTGCAGTTTTATCACACGTACAGATTCCTGGAATCACTGTCAGCATCAGGATACAGAACTGAGGACCTCTTACTTATTTATTTATTATTTTTATTTGAGAGTGAGCGAGCACTAGAGAGAGAGAACAAGCACGAGTGGAGGACAGAGGCAGAGGGAGAAGCATGCTCCCCGCTGAGCAGGGACCCTGACGCGGGGCTCGATTCCAGGACCCCGGGATCATGACCTGAACCGAAGGCAGATGCTTAACCAACTGAGCCACGCAGGCGCCCCTGAGGACCTCTTTTTTTGAGGTTGTGTGGGACTCCCTATCGGACAGTTTCTGAGGTCCTCATTGTGACCATCAGTTAATCCCAGAATTTCAGAACTTGGAGGAAACCACGTGGTCATTACATGCAAATTCTTGTTCACTGTAGGATTCTAACCCTGGGCTACCCAGTCTCTGCTCACACACTTCCACCGATGGACTCCTCCCACCATGTTCATTGGATGAGCAGTACTGATTGCTAGAGTGTTCTTTCTTGTAGAGACCTGACTACCTGCTTCTCTCTAATTCCATTTATTCAGCTGTTGCTAGGCAAATTCAATAGTTTCTAGGTCTTTGCAGTTGGACTGCTTTGGGGCCCAGAGACTGAGGCCCGGGTCCCTGATTTCCATTATCCCAGCATGAAGAATAAGATAGGGAGCACATTTTTGGCATGTGTGTGGATTTGGGGTGTACTTACCTTGTATGTCATCTCCAAATTGACGAGCTTGGTTTGTGGCCATGCTTTTGGTAGAGAATAAAATGGAAGAGAGAGTAAACCATGGTTAATATAAGTCATTTACCCTTTCCCTCCAAAGTGGTAGTAAGAAACAAACAGGCTAATAAACAAGACTCTAAATAGGTGATCTGAAGATTTTTTTTTCTCCCCCCCCCACTTTGGCCCTTGGGTTACTTTTGGGTTCCTGCTTGTTTGTTTATTTGGTGCTTTCTTCCAGGACTGGCAAGAATGCGCCACTGTTTTGAGTATGGGCACGCCTGCATTACACCCTCAGGCCTGGTGCATAGTCCTGAGCCCGTGGAATTTGCAGAATGGGCGGCGAGCCACGTTTGTTTGGATGTCTGTGCCCGGAATGAGCGAGTTTGTGTTTTGTACTGTGTTGTGCCCCAGCCACTGGGGGATATAACCAAAGACTTGTTATTTGAGCATATGTGGTTGTAAACAAAGCCCTTCTGTTGTGTGCTGCAGGCCAGTTGCTGGAAAGGGCCTCACTTTTGAGCTTTGCCTGGTCACTCTTCGGAGTGTCTTGCTGTGTTTGGCCCTTGGATGGAAACGTCTTCTCTTGGGCCAAGCTGGAGCCTGAGGATCAGGGGAATGTTTTTGTCAAGATTTCACTATGTATTTTAAAAGCAATCACAGTGCTATCAGCACATGTGAACAAATAGCAATAACTCTTTACATCAGGATATTATACGCTTGCTTGAGGAGTTAAATCCAAAGTGTTTGTCCAGATAAACTCCCTACAGAATCCTGAGGGAAAGGACATTTAATAAAAAAGGGTTGCTTGAGGGGCGCCTGGGTGGCTCAGTTGGTTAAGTGTCTGCCTTTGGCTCAGGTCATGATCCTGGGGTCCTGGGATTGAGCCCCACATTGAGCAGGGAGCCTGCTTCTCCTTCTGCCCCTTTCCCTACTCGTGCTCTCTCTCTCTTTCAAATAAATAAATAAAATCTTTCAAAAAAGGGTTGCTTGATGTGCATCGGCAAGCAGCTTTCTAAGACACCACCTCTCTTTCCAAGATGCTTTCCAAAGTCAACTATTCATGCTGGCAAGTCCCTAGCCTGTGCCCATGGTTCCAGAAGCCAGCGTCTGTGCGTGGATCATGAAGACACTCCCGTGTTAGGGGAAGCTGGACTGGAGGCTGTGGTTCTTAAAACTGGCCATCATGTTTTCTGTGGGCCTCAGGTGTCCATGGCTGTCAGATCTCATGGCAGATGGTGCCGTCAGTGCCAGGACAAGGGTAGCCACGGCCCCCGGAGCTGGGCTTGTGGAGGTGAGTCTCTCTTTCAATATCCGTAATGGGGTCGGGGAGCCTGAGTACTCAGGCTTGGCTCTGCCCTCTGTGGCCTTTTGAGGTCCCTGCCACCATGCTGCCACTCTTCAATCACGAGACCCATGAAATTAGGGTATCTTGGCCAGGGGGAAGGGCTGGTGTCCATAATGGGCTGGCATCCAGTTGGCTACTCATTCAGGCATCATAGAATGGTTGGAGGGGCACAAAACACCTCCAGAGTGTTAATTTAAGACTCCAGTGTCCCAGATTTTTATGGAATGCTCGATCATGCAAACCACGTGTGGTTGTTTGGCAGTTTGTTCAGGGTTCAGAGAGAGCTGGGACCAGAATCTGGCTCTGCTGCTCACGGGCATGGGTGTCTTCTCCAAGGCTCGGCCTCCTCGTCGTGACATGGCAAGGATGATAAAGCCATGCTTCCAGAGGTGTGACGGGTCAACTTCCAGCCTCCTGCGCTGAGACACGGTTCGGGGGCACCTTCTACCCTCTTCCCAAGAGTCCCCAGCCAGGCTGAGTCCTAGTGGGTCCTGCTCTGCACACAGCCCGAGTTACTGGAGTTTCCTTCTCCAGGTCTTTCTCCTTCCACTTATTTACTTGAACTTCATGAAGTCCCTTTCCAGATAACATGTCTGCACCTAAGTAAGGCTGCATCTCGGGCTCTTTCCAGATGGAAGCCAGACTGAGACAGGCCCGTGCCCGCGGTGCCCTACCCAGCTCCCCTTTGCGTCTGCACCTGCTGCTCTTAACTGTGCTGGCTCTAGAAAAGCAAAGGGCTTCTTACTTGGTTGCAAGTCAGGAAGGTGTCCGCTGCTGCGTAGAGCATCTCCCTGGGGCCCTGAGGGAGACCCAAGTCTACACAAAAGGCTGGCCCAGAGGAACAGAGGATGGCCACCTAGTTTCCCAGGGAAGACACAGCCGAGCGGGGAGCGGAAGGCTTTAGACTGATTGGTTGATGGGTTGATTTTGGCCTGGCCCTGGTCAAAAAGTACTGAGAACACTGTCCTTGTGCCCCCATCTCCACCCCAGACCTTCAAGGTCACCGATGAACGGAGCAAGCATCTCGTTCAACCACTCAGCCTGCCTTTCAGGATCTATCGGCTCCCCCGGTTGCTGTTTCGACCGGTAGCCTGCCTTTCTCAGAACTGGATACCTCCCTGCGTCAGGGCCCTTGGCCTGCTAACAGCCACACGGAGCATGCGTTTCCGACCACACCTGCGTAGTCGTGCCGGTCCGCACTCGAGAGGGTTCTCTGCAGACGTTCCTGTGTCTCGGTGCTTTAAGAAAGCCGTGATCGCTGGCTGGCCTGTGAGACTCCGCATTCCCGGGCAGTGCCCCTCGGGCGAGGCCTTTCCTCTCCAGCGGGTTCCTTAGCTAAGCAGGAGAGGAGCCTAGGGCCCTGGGCCGACTCCCTCACGGGGGAGAGAGAGAGAGAGAGAGAGAGAGAGAGCAGATGCTGTGGGGCTGGAATTTCCTGGGGAAAATGCAAATATGCAGCAAAGAATTTTTTCAGTTTCTGGGTTGGGGGGGGTTGCTACTGTAAGCTCCTTGTACAGAGAGGGGAAAAAATAGTTTCCTGTCAACCCAGAAGCATGATGTTTATCACCATCGCCCAGAATAGAACATGTGGCCCGCGTCGGCACCTCGCTTGCTACTTTTAAGGAATTCGTTTTTGTCACGTGGCCCAGATGGAGTTGTTGATTCCTTTTTCTGCACACTTCTTGCACTGCACGCTCGTCTTTCATCCCTGCCGACCGTGAGCTGCCTTTCTTGCGGCAAGAGAGAGGACAGGCCTGGGCAGGGCCTCTCCCTGGAGTCCGCTCTCCCACCTCCTGGCTCTGTGGCCGACCCCTGGGTGGGTCTCTTCCCCCCTCTGTACCCCAGTGTCCCTGTCTGTAAAGTCAGGTTCATTGCAAGCTTCCTGCCCTCAGTGGGAACTTGCCGAGGTCCAGTGTCGTCATCCCTGTGAAGGTGCCGCCTTGAAGACTGTGAATCAGGCTCCGCGGGTGAGCCATGATTCTTCAGCGGCTGGGATGGCGCTTTGTGCCCCACGGGGGCTCGATGACGAATCCGGGACGGAAGGCCAGCCGCTGTCTTCTGTTGGGTGGTTGCTGCAGGCCCAACACGGCCTGAGGCGCTTGGCATGTATTGTTTGTTTCTTCCCCATAGCTTCCACGGGAGCAGGTGCTTGTCTTGTTGATGAGGGAACGGCTCCTCGAGAGGTGACGTGGGTCACGTGAGGACACACCCGTGGTCCGGGCTGTGGCTGGGACCAGATCCAGAGGCCCGTGATGAACTGGAAGGGTGCCCCCTGGAGGAGGTGGAAGGGCCCCGCCTGTGGTCTCTGCTTCTTTGCCTCCCCCTCGCGGGATTCTGTTCCCCACTGCCGGTCCCCTGGGGAGTCAGACTCTCAGAGCTTTAACATCTGCCCTGCATCTGCATCTGGGGCTTTGTCGGCTGCCCAGAGCTGCGTGGGAGCGTGTGCATCACGGGTGTGGATCCGGCACACGGGGCGGTGGGGGGGCGGTGAGGCTGAGGGTGTCACTGGGCCATGCTCTTTGACTCTTCTCCTGTGTTGTGAGGGAGGCCCCAGAGAGGTTGCCCTGGGAGACAGAAGGCTTGCAACCAATGGCCGACTTCTGGGGAGGGTTGGGATGGAACATTCTTTTCCAGAACTTTGGCTTTTTCCTCACATACTTTGTAAAACTTTATTCCCCCTTAACATCTTATCTTTCTACCAAATCAGACTCCACATTCTTCAAAGTGATGGCACCAGTTTTTCTGAGCAATCAAGGTCTTTACAGACCCCTAGTCAGGCCCTTCCAGAAGGGGCCGTCTTTGGAGGTCACCGGCCATGACATTCCGACCCACAGAAGTGGGACCGATGCTGAGGTGACACCGGGCTGATGTCAGGTGCTCCTGATGTCAGCTCTCTTCCTCTGGCCTTTCTGAACATTCTGGTGTTTTGACTTTCTGGACCTGAGGGGGACACTGACCTGAAAACTGAATGATACTCCCAGCAGGCATCGCCCCAGAAGATGATGGAGAGAGCATTACTCTTGGCTGGACCCCACGTGGCCTTTGAATTTTTTGAAGATTAAAGGTTTTCTTGATAAGTATCTTTTTTTGGTGGTGGGGGGGGGGAAGACCGTAGAACAGACTGAAATGATTCATTAATTGGCACACAGTCCACTAAGTGTTTTTGGTATTTCGACTTGCTTTGTAAAGTCCAAGCTAAGTGTTCCTCTCCTAACCCTTCCTCTTATTTTTGTCTGTTTGTCATTCAGTGACTCATTAGTACGTTCATTCACTCATTCATCACAGCTCATTCTGCACCAGCCTCCAGAGACAGAGCAGTAAGCAAAACGAGACACAGTCCCTGCCCTCACGAACACACCAGCCTGTGTTACGTGCATGTGATGAGTCTGCACAGCACAGGTGTGTGCACCTGCAGTAGGGGCCCTTTTCCTGCAGGTGCACACCCCTATCCCAGCCGCTGGGGTCTTGACTGTGATGGCTCATAGCTGATCCTTTCTCTGGAGCATTGCCCCCGGAAGCCTGGTTCTCATGCCCCAGTCGGTCCATCTGTGGCCAGAGGCTAACCAGCAGTAGAAAAGGTGGCTTCTGGTCTCAAGGTGGGGACAATGCTGTGTGTAGTTCCCACTGCAGAGCTCCCCATGGGCTCAGGCTGAGTCAGCCTCTGGCTGAGAGGGGGGACAGCCTTACTTAGCTCCTTCCTCTGCCCCATCCTGCTCCCTCCCCTTTCCCTTTAGAGCCCTCCCCCAATATATCCTGTCCATCTGAACCTCTACATCAAGCTCTGCTTAAAGGCAGCTCGACCTAAGACAGGTGCTATCAGAGCCCACAAAAGGAGGCATTGATTTAGGTGGGGAGTTCAGGAGAGCCAAAAGAGGAGATGCCAGAGCTGAGATTTGCAAAATTAGCAGGAGTCAATTAGACAGAGCTGAATGGAAGGGTGCTCCAGGAGGAGGGAACAGCACATGAGCTGCAGGCTGCAAAGAGGCTGGTGTTTTCAGGAGTAGAGAGAGGGAGCTCAGTGTGAGAGGAAGCTGAAGGGACCAGGGGCATGAGCAGGTAGCCTTCCTAGAACCTGGTAAGGATCTCTCCAATTGGGGGGAGCATCGCCCCCCACCCCCACCCCCAGGTACCCAGCCGGGGCCTTTGGAGAGAATTGGAAGGAGGAGCCCAGCATGGTGGGAAACGCTAGCTCTGGGGTCAGAAGTCTGTGGAGTTCCAGCTCCGTTTTATCAATTAGGTGTGGTGTCACTCTCTGGGCCCCAGAGCAGGTCAAAGTACTACCACAAGGTACTTTTGCAGTCTTAGAATAGTGGTGACCGACAAGTATACGTTGTCTTTGTTAAGAGTATTTCTTTCTTTCTTTTTTAAAATTTATTCTAATTTTACTTAATTTCAATTAATTAACATCATGTATTATTAGTTTCAGAGGAGAGTTCAGTAATTCATCAGTTGCATATAACACCCAGTGCTCATTGCGTCACGTGCCGTCCTTAAGGCCCATCACCCAGTTACCTCATCCCCCCCCACCCACCTCCCCTTTCTCGACCTCCTGTCTGTTTCCTAGGGTGAAGAGTCTCTTAGGTTTGTCTCCCTCTCTGAAGGAATGTTTATGGCCCTGGGTGTTCACAGTCACAAGCTGCATCTCCTATAACCTCCAGCAAGCACCTCAGAGTCCAAGGTGCCATCAACCGGACACAGGGGATGCAGAGGGGGCAGACATTGCTTTGCAGAAGATGGTTGAGCTCTCACCGTCCTGGGAGAGCTCTGGCATATGTGGAACTAGAGGCATTTCTCTCTATCCTTCTTTTTAGGTAAAAATAGCAACAGAAAAGGCGTGAGAACCAAGAGCTCTGAGAAGGCTGCCAATGATGATCACAGCGTTCCCGTGGCCCGTGGCGATGTCAGCAAGGGTGAGTGAGGCTCTGCAGAGAACCTCCTGCTGGTTCCCTCACCGGCCCAAGGAGGGTGGAGGCCCCTGGAGCAGATACGAGCTGCAGATCCCCTGGGGCTGCCTGGGGCGGCCGCCGGCCTCTCTGGCCTCTCTCCTTTGCCTTTATCCTTTGGGGGTGCAAACTTTCCGAGCTGCCCTCTCCCCCACAGCGCACAGTAATCCACAGCGACCTTTTCCCCATTGGCTCAACTGAAGTCATTTCTGAGTCTCCCCGAGCCCTGGGTTGCCTTCCCGGCCCCTTCCGCTTCCCCGCCTCCAACCCCACAACAATCTCATTTCCTTTCTCGTGGGGCCTCACAGCTGCTCATGTACATTGCGTGTGCATTTCTTATCTCCCAACCAGGCGCTGGGGCCTCTGGAGTCAGAGAGCAAGTCTTCTATTTACAAGCCCCGTGAGGCTAGTCTTGGGGTCTTACTCCCCTGTAAAAACATTAGTCTTTTAATTACTTACCTTAGGATGGTGGAAGCCATTACTTCTAGACTCCTGGGCCAAATCTGGCCCATTTGCAGTAGCTCTTACTATGTGATTGGCTACCAGCATTACAATTATTGTGTCTCTGTTATAAGCTCATACTTCGGCTAATGCTAATAGTTTCCCAAATGCTTCAGCTCTCCATAGCTTAAGGCCGGGGCCTGGGCCTCCCGTTTGGTATCTCCCCATGCTTCTCTGTGGTGTCATCGTCACCATTATCCATATTTTATAGATAAGGAAGACCAGACTTGGTAGTACGTGCCGTTTGCCTGTGGCTCTGCAGCCTCTAAGTGGCAAAACAGGGATTTGAACCCAGATTTTCTGGCTCTAGGCTTTCTGCTCAGCAGTACAATGGCTTAAATAAACACAGCATTTCACAAATTTGCCTTTACAGAGGCGGGGTCCGTGGTCAGCTGCTATGTGAGCCTGTACACCATGTCACAGCGTCGATTGTTGGAAAGGGAATGGCATGTTCCCTTAGGCAGTGGTTACGGGCTGTGTTTCTAACCAGAAACTCGCCACCAAAGCCATCATAGGTGTGAGTAACAGTGTATCCTTAAATAAAAACAGAAATTCAGCAACAGGGACCTTCTGCAATCACTTCACAAATGAGCATTCTGTTCCATCTTAACGCGGCAGTTCTGTAGGGTACCCACGGCCATCGGGAGGACCCAGCGTTTTGGGTGGGGAAGGGGGGGTTGTTGAGGACACGTGTGATGCGGGGCTGTGCCTCTGCTCATTCACCCTGGTGAACCCTGGTGACCTTTGGGGTCTCAGCGAGATGGGTGGTAGTAAGACTCCCACCTGGGGTTGGCCTTGGGCATGACTTCCGTTCCCTTGTCCCAGCAGGCGGATCTGAACACCAGCTGTTCCTTCAGGATCTCAGATGCCCCAGGGCAAGGCGGCTCCCAGTGCTGGCCTCTACTCTCTGGGCTCTTGCTCCCATCCTACTTGGGCCTCAGAGTCCCTTAACTATCTTGTTAATTTTTAAGTGCTTTAAACATTTAAAAAATAATTTGTCTAGGTTTTTTTTTTTTTTTTTTTTTTTTTTAGCTTAAGCACAAGGGTTGGTTCGAATTATTTTAGTTATGCATTACCAGATTTGGAAGTTATTAAGATCTGGGAAGGCATTTTCAAAAAGAGTTTTCAGGGCCTATTTCTTTACACACACACACGCACGCACGCACACACACGCCCACGCACGCCCACACAGAGTCGCCCCCCTGGCCTTGGCGTCAGAGCTCTGTCTGATGGGCTGGGGTCCCTGGTCTCTAGAGCAGTCGCTGTGGCTCTGATGCACTGAGTGTATGACAAGTGACTCTGGTTTATGAAACTTCTTTACCTTGCTCTTCTGTTAAAACAAGATTGAGGAACTGGGCATGACGCGGGAGGGAGAGACGCTGTGGGGGGCTGTGATATGCAGTATGGAAGGGAGAGAAGACTGTGGCCATGGAGGCAGGGAACACAGCAGTTAGGAATGCTGCCTGGGGTCAGACGGGCGCCTGGGGGACGGTGTGGGGTGGAATGGGCCTCAGAGAGCTAGCCGGGCACTCTCAGGACCCTGTGCTCAGCCTTTTCTGTCTCTGCTCAGGTGTCCCTTGGGGGGCCTTGCTGGAGAGGTGGCAGAATGAAGGGGTCAGGTGGTGGGTTAAACAGATGCCACCTATGTCATTGCAAGGTAGCAGGTGGAACGGACCTCACCTGTATTGTGTGCAAGGTGGCAGATGGAGATGTGACCCGCTTCATTTTCAAGGTGGTGGGTGGTACAGATATTACCCGCCCCCTCCCCCCCCCCGTTTTGTGAGCAGATGACATCGTGAGTTTGCCTCAGATGCGACTCTCGGAGAGAACACGTACACGGGCTGAGGAGCAGCGTCCGCTCGGGCAGGTGTCCAAAATGCATCTTGGATATTGTCCTAAAATAATTGGCACAGCTGGTTGAATTATTGCTCTAGTTCTTCACTTCCCCTTGCGTCCAGCCCTTTGCCGTGTGACTTTTCAGTTCCTTCTTAAAAGGTGGGAGTGCCCCTTGACTTTGGGCCGGCCCATGCCTCGCTGCGTCTGGTGGAGTAAGGTGGAGGGCCAAGGTGCCCATTCTGAGCTGAGGGCTTGAGAGAATTTGCTTGTCTCCATTGGCTTCTCATTTCTGGCCCCTTCCTCCTTTTCCCCACAAGCAGATGGGCTTTTCTCACACCATGTCCTGTGCTGAAACACATGGCTCACGTGTTTTCTCCAGAGGGAACTGGACAGGCATCTCGGTGATTGAGAGGACAGCTTTGGCTCAGGCTCTACTCTCACTGTCTGTGCAGCTCCGGACAAGTTCCTCAGTTATCCGTGACTCAGTTTCCTCCTCTGCAAGAGTGGGGAAGAGATCCCTCTAGAGGGTTATTTTGAAGATTCAATAGTGTCCGAAGGGTACAGCACACACAGTCCACAGCAAGCTCTCAGCGAACACTAGCGATGGCTTTTACTTGCCATCTGGGTTTTTTTTGTGCCTCAGTTAGAGGGCTTGGCAGGCATTTTTAAAGGATCAGATCATAAATATATGGTTTGTTGGTCAAGAAGCAAAATTGAGGTTATTATGTCATTACTTAAATAACCATTTAAAATGTAACCATTAAAAAAGTACAACACTAGTCTTACCTCTTGGGCCATACAGACACAGGTGGTGGCCTGGGTCTGGCCGTCCCAGGGACTGAGGCTTGTCAACCCCTGCTGCAGAACTTCACTTTTCTGCAAATGCTGCCTCTGGGAAGACTGCCCTGATGACCTCTCTTTCATTTTCCTACACCTCCTCCTCAGGGTCCCAGTCCGTTCCTGTCTCACATCCTGGTGATTCCTATGGGCAGCTCTTCTCCTCTGGGAGGATATGAGTATTCAGGAGCTTGGTCTCCCCTGATTGTTCTCAGGATGCACCCAGCCTTGGAGCAGCACTCAATAAGAATGGCAAACTTGTTTACTGAGCACCTGCCCTGTGCTGCAACTAGTGTTCTGGGCGCTAGAGCAGGTATTTCATGTATGTTCAAGTGGCTTCTTTATGACCCAGAACAGCAGGGCTCGCCTCCACAGGAAATGCTCTTGGATCTGTAGGAAAGGAACATGATTTCCCACCATCATGGAAGTAGAATTTTTTTCCCAAAGTGATGCATGTTGGTGAACCGGAGCTCCCTTGGGCCTGGGCTGGGTGAGATTTGAGGCCTCAGCCAGGTATCGTGCTTGGGGATTGACCCACTTTGTGTGTGTGTGTGTGTGTGTGTGTGTGTGTGTGTGTGTGTGACACTGGAGAGTTTTTCACTATAGCAGAGACAGTTTGGGTTTTCATCCAAGCCCTTGTTGTGAGCCTTTCCCCGGTGTTGCATGGCTGGGTGCCTCTCGGGGGCTCAGCTCTGGTCTTCCCCAGACATCTGGCACAGCGGCTGAGGGCATGGGAGTGAGTCCTGGCTGACCTGGCAGACGCTATGATACACGGTCACATCTCCTCCAGGGGTATTTCAGACCCTTTGGAAGTGAGAGGGGAGGCGAGGGGCCAGAATTGGGACAGGGTCACATCCCTCGTGGACCCACCTTGCTTGAGAAGCCTGATGAATGTGGGCAGGTGGGACACCATGGGCTCCTCCATACCTGTCTGGCTCCCCCACTTTCCACTGTATCTCAAACATGCCTAGAAAGTTATTCTTCAGTCTCTGACATGAAACGTGTCTTGTGAGGATTTTCTGGCCTGCCTTTGCAGTGGGGAGAGATTTATTTTGTTCTTCCAGTGGTTTTGTGGCAGGGCCTTCACTGGGTTCGATGAGGGGTCCCGGGCTCACTGCTGCCCGCGAGTGTAAGCCGAGTTCTGTTAATGCCATGTGGGCAGCGTGGCGAGCCTGGGCACAGGCTGTAGAAGCTTTGGTTTGGAACCTGGGCCATGGTGGAGGTGCCGGCATAGAGATATGTCCCAGACAAGGGGTCTGGAGCCAGAGTTCTGATGTGTTTGGGAGCGCCCACGGGCTCTGCTCATGTCTGTCACCCAGCTGACCCCTCGCTTCTGCCTCCCCTGGTTCTGGTTGACCAAGGTCACATGAGTCCTCTTACAGAGTAGAAATATGCTTCTTGTTGCTCTTGGGACTTTGTTCCTGTGACAGTCTGCCTGTCTTCTTTCCATCTGCTCAGCCCCTCTGTGATGAGATCTTCTTCTTGACTGCCATATTGCTGACTCAGGATGGAGTTAGCAGAAAACCAAATTTGCCATGTCATACTCTAAAACTTAATAAAAAAAGAAAAATTAGAAACTTAACTCAGAGTGGAAGCTGTTCTAAAATAGATTTCTTTCCTGGCTTACGAAACATTTTGACTATGAAAGTAATGGATGCACCTTGTAGGAAAAGTGGAGAATGTATAAAAACAAAGAAGGGATGGGGCGCCAGGGTGGCTCAGTTGGTGAAGTGTCTGCCTTCAGCTCAGGTCATGATCCCGGGGTCCTGGGATGGAGTCTGCTTCTCCCTCTCCCTGCTGCGCCCCCTGCTTGTGCTTTCTTTCTCTGTCTCTGTCTCTCAAATAAATAAATAAACTCCTTAAAAAAAAAAAAAAAACCACAAAGAAGGGAATAAAACAAATTCGTAGTCTTATCTTCCAGGGATAATCACAGTCAACATTTGGAGTCTCTCTCTCCAGTCTTGTCTCTCCGTGTGTGTGTGGGTGTGCGCGCGCGCGCGTGTGTGTGCGCACTTGCATGCATCAGGAACAAAATTACAGGTATGTGTGTAGATGACACACACGCTTTCTACAAAACTGAACTAGTCTTGTTTTGTAACCTTCTACTCTCGCTTAATGTGCTACTGTTACGTTCCTAGGTCATCAAATACTCTTATGGCATGATGTGAAGTGGTTTTCCATTTTATGATGGAGTCTTAACTGACAGTTCTTCCCAGGTTGTGAACACTTCTACACTCCTTCTGTCTTTGTTTTCACTCGCTCGCGCCTTGAGTTCATGCTTCCTGGAGGAGGAATTGCATGGAGTTATCACACTGCTCTCTCGAAAGGTTTATGACAACTTTTACAGTCTTTTGCCCATTTTCTCCTTGTGTGTGTATTGTTTTATGAGCACTCCTTATGTGTGAAGGACAGGACCTCTGTTTATACATTGCAGTGTCAGGTAGTTAAGAACTCTGGAACCATACTGAGCTCAAAGCCCAGTCCACTGTTGACTAGCTGTATGGTTTTGAGCGTGTTATTTAATCCCTTTGTGCCTCAGTTTTCTCAAATACAAAATGGCGGTAATAATTGGACATACCCGTAAGATTGGGATAAGTATTTAATAAGGTAGCGTGAATAAAGCACTTACAACAGTGACTCGACCAACAGGTTCCATTGCGGGAGCTTTGTATCAGTCATTCATTTGGGCGCTTGACTCATTTTTTTTTAAGGCCTGTTACAGTGCAGGAACACAGAATGATCTATGCCTTGAAAGCTCGAAAGAACAAGACTGTAAATTCATTGGAACTAGGCATTTTCCATTGAAAAAGTTCTTTGACAGATCTACTTTCTTTCGTGGTTATTGATTATCAGATTTTCTATTCGTTTAGTTAATTTTGATAAGGTTTATTTTGAAGACATCGTCACTCTGTTGATACATTTTCCTTTTGCAATTTATGTACTTACGTTTTGTTAATTTGTCAGCTAATTTATTTATTTTAGAGACATTTTAGGTTTTGGATTTAGAAAAAAATAAAGGCAGAATACAGAGAGTTCCTCTATATCTCCGCTCCTCCTCTGGGTTCCCTTATTATTAACATCTTGCATTCCTGTGATACCTTTGTTACAAGTGATGGGAATTTTGATATGTTCTTTGTAACTGAAGTCCATGGTTTATAGGAGAGTTCACGGTTTTTGTTGTACATTCTATGGGTTTTGACAAATGTATATAATGAGACGCAGCTACCATTACAGTACCATCCAGCATGATTCCACTGCCCTAGAAATCCCCGGTGCTCTGTCTACTTATTTCTGTTTCCCTTCCCTGATCCTCTGGTAACCACTGATCTTTTTACTGTCTTCAGAGTTTTGCCTTTTCCACAATCTCATGTGGTTGGAATCATATAGCATCTAGCTTTCTCATTTCTTTTGCTTAGTCATATGCACTTAAATTTCCTCCATGCCTTTTCATGGCTCGACAGCTCATTTCTTTTTATCACTGAATAATATTCCATTGTCTGGCTCTACTGCATACATTTGTTTATCCACTCATTCATGCAAGGACATCTTGGTTGCTTCCAGCTTTTGGCAATTATGAATAAAGCTGCTATAAATATTCATGGGCAGGTTTTTTTGTGGCCATGTTTTCAGCTCATTTGGGCAAATACCAGGGAGCACAATTACTGGATCATATGGTAAGAGTAGTTTAAGTTTTATAAGGATTTTTTTGTGTCTCTTTTATAGTACCCCCCACTAACAACAAAAAAAAAAATTGCTGCTACTATTTGTTCTTTTTTTTTGTCCTTTCAATATGCATTCTGAAATCTTTACAAATTTGTTAGCACATCGCTGATGTGATTTTTTGCGTAATATTTCGCTCTTACTGCTTCATGTGGGATATTTCCTACTGTTGTTTTGAAATAAAGCAAACATAGAAAAATTACATAATGATAATATTTTTTTTTAGCAAATATTTATAAAACCAATCCCTGTGTCACCATCACCGGAGTCAAGAAGTAGAGCCTATCAAGCTTCTCTGTCCCAGCTTTATCCCTTCCACTTTGGAGGTGAACTCTACCCCAGTTTTAACAGATTTTCTTCATAGCTTTACCACTTACAATTTTATCTCTAAATAAGCTAGTTTGGCCTGATTTTGAAATTTATATAAATGGAATTATGCTGTGTATATTCAGTCATACGTATCTTATAATCTTCTATTAACATTCTATATTTGTTTAGTTCCTTCATTTTCATCACTGGCTAGGATTCCGTCATGGGACTATACAACAGGTTTTTTTTTATACATTTCAGTGCTGATGGGTGTTTGACTTATTTCCAGTTTCTGTATTTTATGAAAAACGCCGCCATGACAAACTCCTGCATACATCCTAACGCCCATGGGCTTAAGTTTCTCCAAGTATATATACATTTAGATGTGGAATGGCTGCGTTTAGCTTCACCGTTGAACAAATGCTCAATTGTTTCCATCCGTGGGGGGGAGGTGGGCACGCCGTTCTGACTTCCTGTCAGCATTGTGTGGGCTCCAGGCTTCGCGTTCTGAATAATTGTTGTATGATCAGACTTTAGTATTTTGCCAATCTGGCAGGTGTACAGTGGTGACTCACTGTGATTTCGTTTGCATTTCCTAATTATTAATGAGGTTCAGCATCTTCTCATAGATTTATTTGTCATTTGAATATCTTTTCTGGTGACATTTCCATGCTATTTTCTTCCTTATAGATTTATCCACTCTGAGTTTGAATTTTGATTTTATAACGTTGGTAGCAAATATGTTCTCTATTTTTTCCTTTTTATTCTTGTCGGGTCTTAATGAACAGAAGTTCCTGATTATAATGTAGCCAAATATATCTTTCTCTTTTTCTTTTTGGTTGCTACTATTTGCGACTTGTTTAAGAAGTCCCTTCTTACTCCAAAGTCATAAAGATATTTTATACTGTCTTCTAAAGCTCTCTTTCCTTTTTTATTTTGCACAGTTAGGTCTTCAAATACTCGGAATGGATTTTGTTTATTTATGATATGAAGTTAGGATTCAATTTTATTTTTTCCTTGTTTCCCTGTTGTTTTGCCGTGCTACCTTTGTCTTTTGGGGATTCGGAGTCCATATATATATATGGCTTTGTTTTCAGTCTTGCTATTCTTTATCATTAATTCATTTTTCTACCCATACATGAAATACCTTACTCTCTTAACTACTATAGCATTATAACACATCATGATATCCAATAGAGCAGGACCTAGTTCTTCTTTAAAAGTGTGCGTGCACACACATATATTTACACCACCCAGTCAGGTTCATCAAATACCTTACTGAAAACTTTTGGAATTTTGATGACCGTTTCATAGATTCCATAAATCAACTTGGGGAGAATTAACATATTTATAACATTAAGTCTTCTAATCCATGAACATGGTATATCTCCTCACTTGTTAAGTCTTTTTAAATATCTCCCAATAAATGGATCTTGCCCATCTTTACTAGATTTATTCTTAGATATTTGCTATTTTGTGATGCTTTTTAAATTCAGTTTTCTAACTCTTTATTGCCAGTATACAGGAGGACAGTTGATTTTTTTTATGCTGATTTATATCCAGCAACATTGCTAAACTCTTATTAAATACAATTATTTATATATTTACTTGGGTTTGGGTACAAAATCATAATATATGCTAAATAGTGGCAATTTTGTTTTTTTTTTCTTTCCATTTCTTAAACTTTTTACTTATTTTTCTTTACTTCATTGGCAAAGATCCCAGGTTAAAAATAATGGATCTTTCCATAGGGTTTAATTCTGCCTTTGGGTTTGTAGTTTTTTTAATATTTGACCTTTTTTCTTTTAAAGATTTATTTATTTATTTTAGAGAGAGGGAGAGAGAGAGGAAGAGGGGGAGAATCTCAAGCAGACTCCCTGCTGAGTGTGAAGCCTGACGTGGGGCTAGATCCTACGACCCCTAAGCTGAAATCAAGAGTTAGATGCTTAACTGACTGAGCTCCCCAGGAGCCCCTGGCCTTATTTTAAATAATTTTTCTATCGTTAGGGTGAACAATTTTAGGAAAAATATTTTCCTCGTTATTACATTAAATCACTTTTAAAGGTACTTTATTGCTTGGAGTCTTTCGGGTGATAATATTTCATGTTCTTTTTTTGTGGAATTTTGTCCTTCATAGATGGCATATCAGTGATTTGTTCTTTACTCTTCTTTCAGTGAGGCAAAATGCAGCCATATATCCTCCACTGGGGGGCAGTTGCAGCCCTTTCTCAGATCTACAGATGTTGACCCAGTAGGCATGCAAACACTCAGTACAGTTTTCAGTTTCAAGCAGCTCTTTATCTTCTACATATTTTTGCTTCCCCGAGGTGCTGATTTCTTCCCTGGCTGCAGTTCTTAGATCCTCTTTTCTGATGGGATACATGGGGGAACTATAATTATCTTCCTATGCTGTCGTCAGTGTTCTTGTCTTTGCCCCACACTGTCCTTCTGTGTGACAATTGTCCCTCCTTCCTGTTGTTTTCTGAGAGTTTCCGATCCAAACAGTTGTGGAAAGCTGATGGGGGTCGGGGAGGAGAGGTGAACACCTGGCCACCTCAGAAAGCTAGATCTGAGCTTTGGAGATGGTGTCCAATTTTCAGTTTTCTCGTTGCTGCAGACCCTGGACTTCAAAATGGAGGCACGCAGGGGGATGAAGGGTTTTCTGTCCCTCCTCTGGTCACCTCCATTTTTTTTTTCTCCAGCTGTCAATATCTGATTCAGCTGTGGGGAATATTCTTGCACATCTGGCACTAGGTTGAAGCATGGTTGAGAATCTTTCTTTATAGGAGTCTTTGTAGGTTTTTAGGATGTGTTTGGGAGATGTTGCAAAAGCTTAAACTAGAATTCCCCAAAGTCTGTGATACTTCTGTACAACTGGTGATTTTTTGAGATACGTTAAATAACCTGGAACATGTTGTGAGAGAGTTTTTTTAAGGGGTCTTAAAAAAAAACAAAAAAAAACAAGCCTTTATTTTGAAATAATTAGAGATCCACAGGAAGCTGCAAACAAATGGGTCCCGTGCACCCTTCACTCTGCCTCCCCTGGTGCTGACATTTTGTGTAACTGTGGTATAATAGCAAAATTTATGGAGCATATTCAGATTCCACCCATTATCTGTGTGTGTGTGTGTGTGTGTGTGTGTGTGTGTGTGTGTGTGTATTGGTCCTACATGCTTGTACCACATCTGCCATTTCATGGGAATACCATCACAGAGAGATACAGGGCTGTCTCTTCACTGTGGGGCTTCCTTGTAACATCCCTTTCTAGCCACATACCCCCTCCCACAGTCCCTAATTCCTGGCAACCGCTAGGCTGCTCTTCATCTCTATAATTTTGTGTTTTCAAGAATGTTAGATGAAGTAAACCATATGGTATATAACTTTTGAGACTGGGTTTTTTCACTCAGCATAATTCTCTTTTCCTCTTTCCGAATTGGACAAATAGACTTAGTTGATACTAGCATGATATAGAGGTCAGGAAAAGCAAAGTCTTTTTATTATTACTATTATTATTAAAGTATAACACACACGGAAAAGTCTAGAAATCTTCAGAGCATAACACATTGGATTGTCATATGCACCATGTCACATGTAATGTAAATGCACTATTTTAACTAACATTTAGATCATAAATTGATGACCAGACCATGAGGCCTCCCTCTCACCGCAGTTAGTCACTAGCCCTGTTCCCTCTCAAGGATAATCACCATTAGAGATTACTTTTGCCTGTTTTTAAACTTAATATTCATGGAATCATACATTGTGTCTGATTGCAGTCACTTAATAGTATGTTTATGAGAGTTCTCCATGTTATTGTGTATAGTTATGATTCGTGTATTTTCATGGATTTATAGTATTCTTTGGCATGGCTGTACCACAGTTTACTTATTCATTCTCATATTAATGGACATTTGGGTTGTTTTCAGTTTTTGGCTATCACAAATTGTGCTTCTGGGATCATTCTTGCATATAAGTCTCTTGGTGTATGTGTGAGTGAGTTTCTGTTGGGTATCTGCACCTTGGTAGAGTTGCTGTGTCACAGGGCCTGCAAATTTATATCTTTAGTAAATTCCCCTAGAGAGCTTTCCGGATCGGTTGTCCCGTTAACACTTCTCTACCAGTATTGTTGCTTCGCCTCCTTGACAACATTTGATATGTGTCTTTTTAATTGTATTTATACTGGTATGTGGGTCCTGGCATTTTGTTGTGGTCTTGATTGGCATTTTCCTGAAGACAAATGGCTTATGCTCATGCACCATTAGAATATCTTCTTTCATGTATGCCTGCTCAGATCTTTTGCTCATTGTTTTTCTTATTGATTTATAGGAGGGTTTTTTTGTATGTTTGCCTTTCTTTTTTTTTTAAGATTTTATTTATTTATTTGTCAGAGAGAGAGAGGGAGAGAGAGAGCGCACAAGCAGGGGGAGCGGCAGGCAGAGGAGGGAGAAGCAGGCTCCCTGCTGAGCAGGGAGCCCGATGCGGGACTCGATCCTGGGACCCTGGGATCATGACCTGAGCTGAAGGCAGACACTTAACTGACTGAGCCACCCTTGTATGTTTGCCTTTCTCAAAAATACTGTGGATGTGAGTCCTTTGTCAGATGTTTGCACAGCAATATCTTCTCGCACTTCCAGGCTTATCTTTGAACTCTAGTAATGCTATCTTTTGAATAACAGATGTTCTTAAATTTAATACAGACAAATCGTCAGTATTTTCCTTTAGTGCTTTTTGTTGCATGTTTAAATGTTTTTCGCCTACTGCAAGATCATGAAGACATTTTCCTATGTTGTCTTCTAGAAAAAGGCTTCCTTTTGCAGTCACTTATTTCCATTAAAATTCTTGATTTAAATAAAAATACGGAGTAAAAGTGCAGGTGGTACTTGGATATGGAAACATTCACGAAGATAATAAGCAGGTGATTGAGGTTTGAGAAATGCTATTTTGAAACAATAATTCCTCCCTTTTTGGCCTGATAAGCAATATAGAAAGAACAAAACAGTGTGCAAGCTAATGATTATCAGTTCTGTTGGATCATAATACACGTTCATTCATTTACTTGGGGAATATTGATGGCTTTGGGGATTCAATGATGGGCACTCATAGTTGCTCCCCTGTGAGGAGAACAGGATGCTTTGTACCTTTGTTAGCCAGGGGTGGGTAGGATGAGAGGGGTGGATGTCGGGGAGGAGGTCTTGGAGGCTTTTCAAGTGAGCAGCCACCAATCAGAAGTCAGAGCCTCTGTGACGCAGGTGCTCTGGGCACGGTTTGTGCAGGGTTTTCAGCCCTCGGATACCGCTCCCTGAGGATTCCCTTTGCCTCATCCACAGGACCTGCGTAAGGGGAACTCTGAGCCTCTGTAGCTTTAAGGGAAGAGACACCAGCCAGATTCTGAGGGTCTCAGAAGATCACCTGGGAGCCTTAGAGACCAGGGCCCCTCTGCAGTCCTGTCCATCAGAGTCTCTGGGGAGGGCTCTGGACAGCAGTGTTTTTGAAGTTCCCCAAGAGATTCTGATTCTGATGTTGAGTCAGGGTGAGGGAGTCCTGCGGTGAGGGAGGTGCTTTCCAAGGGTGGCTGGATAAGGCTGACATTAACTCCTTTCCCCAAGACCTTGGGTGGGGGCGCCGTGCCCCTCTGGGAAGCTGGGCATGTCTGAGACCTGCAAAGAGCCACTGCAGACCCATCCTCCAGCGCAGCAGGAAGCTCTCTCCACACTCTCATCCATCAAAGGGAATGTCATGGTAGGAAAGGTGAAGGATAGAATGTCATAAGTCAGAGCTGTTCGATTTCTGACGACAGTGCATCTGTGCACTTGTCCCTGCCAGCACTCTCGAGGTCTTGGAGAACTCTTTGCTCTGCTTCCAGCCGACGATCACAGCAGGCCTGATGGCCTGGGACGCTGAGCTCCCCTTGGCCAGCTGGTGACGCCTGTCCCGGCCCCACTGCCTTTCTCTGGGGTGACCCCAAACACCACCACGAAACTTGCATTTGCCTTCTGCTCTTTGCATTTTCAAGTCAAGCAGGTGGCGTACCAGCTGTCCCTGGGCTTTTATGGCCTACCTGATCTTCAAATTTTAACCTGCGCATTTAGCTATTTAACTCTGTGTAAGCCTCCTCCAGTCTTAGTTTGTGTACGTGTAAAATGGGGATGAGGACGCCCTTCTCTCACGGTGCTTAGGGAAATGAAATCACAAAATGTCTTCAGAGCATCGGGCTCATGGTGGTTGCCTGCATGTTAGCCCCATTGTTCTGCAAATCATCAGCCTTTTAAAAATACCTTTCGTGACTTGTCTCTCATGACTGCTGCCCCCGGATGGATTGGGGTTTTGGGGGTGGGATGTTGGGGTTGGTGCTCCAAACCCAGAATTCTAACTTACACCCTGCATTTGGACCTTGCCCTGTAACTCCGGCCACTGGGTCCTCCACTGGGAGGCCAGGGCATCGTGCATGGTCCTCACAGCCGTTTTGGGAAGTGGCCACAGCACAGAAAATTTAAGCTCGGGGAAGACTGAATGGAGCGTACATGTGTGCGCGTGTGCTTGTCAGAGGGGGGAGGTAGAACAGGGCCCAGGCCTGGTGGATGGTGGATGGTGCCCGCTCGGCACAGGGCCTTCTCATAGAGTCGTGTGCTGCTTTTAGGAGCCACGTGGAGTCATCTTTGATGACTGTCACCCTCTTTCCTTCTGGTTATGACACATCTCTTTTCTCTAACATCCTCCCGAAGTCTTCTTTCTCCCACCCATTTTCATCTTCTCCTTTCCCACCTGCTTCTGAGCATTGATCTTTTTCCTTTTAGAAACAACAAAAACTTGATTTGATGATACAGGATTTTTTTGTGGGTTTGTTTTGTAGGAGGAGCAGGGAACAGTGCTGTGGGGGGCTCTCTGGCTGCTGTGGGGTCCCTCTGGAGTCCCTGGCCCACGGCTTCGGCGCAGCCCGGCTGCCTCTGAGCCGGGAGGGTTGGGGGCGGAGCTTCCCCGGGGGACTCTGAGCACTCTGTCAGCCTGGCAGTGATCTCCTTCATCAACCTCACAGGCTTGGTTGTAATACAAGCATATTTCAGTTCCGGCTTCTGGCCTTTTGACTTCTGACTTTGGACATTTATACATTGAGCTTCAAAGCACTTGTTTCTTCTCCGTTTTACTTGCTAATTGGGGCAGCACCCCTGGCCCCTCTGTGAAGTGTTCGGAAGGATGCAGATGAGCCCTCCACGTAGGGGTTGGTATTGTGGTCAACAGCTCCTCCGACAGGGCAGGATGTCTCTCTGAGAATTTAAAACCAAAGGAATTCTGACTTCTCGTTCTAACCTTGCATTGCCGGAGCGCTTTAGTTGGAGAGTTCTCTGGGCTTCTTTTAGGGGAAGTTACTATATGGAGTGATCTGCTCTTCCCATCTGCTGTGTGTGTATCTGCGGGTCTCTGTGTCTCTGGCTCCTTATTCCAGAAGTTCTCTCAGCAAGAGTCTCTGGTTCTGGTGGGAGGGGGTACATTTTCTAAGTATTGTAGCTCTGAAAATGCCCTTAGTTACCTGGACGGTTGATTGGTAGCGGATTCTAGGTTCCAGTTTGTTTTTGTGGAGCCCTGGGGAGCATAGGTCGCCAGTGAGAAGTCTTGTGTTGGTCTGAGGATCAACAATCTCCAGAAGTTGGACAAGCCAGGGACTAGAGCTGGGCTGATGGTTTGTCTCTCTCTGACCCTCTCTGCCCTCCTCGAGTTCTGGTTTTGAAGATGTGGAGGCTGATTCATTCTGTGGATTTTGTTTGGCTGCTTTCTGCCCCTGGGGTTATGTTAGCAGCAGTTCCCTGTTGTGTCCAAAACCAGGGCCCAGATGAGTCACAGGAGTCCTGCACATGTCACCTCAAGGAGTGGGAGGCGGTCTGGAGCTTTGGCCCGAGGTCATGGAGCCTGGTGGCCAGATGTGGTACAGCCTACCATTTCCGGATCCTTTATCTTTGTGTGACTTTTTGGTCTTTGATAGCTTGGAGTGCAGCTGGAGGGAGGAATGGTCCCCGTGCCCCTCTGTAGGCCTCTGCAGGGTGGGGGACCTGAGGGGGACTTTAGGGCTATAGCAACATGGGACGCACGCCTCGCCCAGCTAGGTCTGAGGCCTCCAGACTGTTCTGTATGTTTTTGATTTCCTACCCACACCTTTCTCCTGAGCGGCTGAGTCTGCTTGGCGGTGGTTTCTTAATTGTCCTCTGTGGCTTTCCTTCCAATGCAGTATTGTTCCGCTTTGCGGGTGAAACCAAGGTGGAGGGGCAGCTCGTTTTGCTCATTGTGGACCTTGACTAGACCTACCAAAAGTCTTGAGGATGATGTTCCCAGGGTAGAAAGAAGAGGGGAAAAGTGAATCAGGAGGAAATATACTGAAATTCTTCAGAGTTAAGTATTTAATATGGACATTGCAGTACTCTATATTTTGAATTTACTTAAGAATCTCTAAATCAAAAGCTTTTTTTTTTAAAAAAAAGATTTTATTTATTTGATGGAGAGAGACACAGCGAGAGAGGGAACACAAGCAGGGGGAGTGGGAGAGGGAGAAGCAGGCTTCCCGCCGAGCAGGGAGCCCGATGCGGGGCTCGATCCCAGGACCCTGGGATCAGGACCTGAGCCGAAGGCAGACGCTTAATGACTGAGCCACCCAGGCGCCCCAAATCAAAAGCTTTTTGTCCTGTGCTTCATTGTCCCGTCCTTCAGTATAGGAAAACCCTTCATTTTTCTAAATGTGGAGATCCCTGTGTAACACTTTCAGTGTAAAACATTAAGATAGACCTAGGAACTTTTTGTCCAGAATAACATGGTTTGACCTGGGATTTTTGCCTCGTCGATCCTTGCATCAAGGCATGTAGGATAGAGAGTTTGTGCTAAATTGCTTTATGTTTCAACATTTTATTAATTAAAAAAAAGTTGTGGGGGTGCTTGGGTGGCTCAGTCAGTTAAACGTCTGCCTTCGGCTCAGGTCATGATCCCAGGGTGCTGGGATCGAGCCCGGCATCGGGCTCCCTGCTCGGCAGGAAGTCTGCTTCTCCCTCTCCCTCCGCCCCTGCTCGTGTTCCTTCTCTCGCCGGGTCTGTCAAATAAATAAATAAAATCTTAAAAAAAAAAAAAGTTGTAAATGTGATTCTGGGGAGGCAGGGAACTCCCAGCTGGTGTAGCGTATAGTCTCGGCCGAGTGGCACCACGCCCTGAGGATGGGGATGCTCTAAATATGTGTTGAGCTACGTTGTGCTGATGGTCATGGGAATCAGGCGAAGCCCATGTGAAACAGACACGTCGTGGCAGGAAGGGAGTGGATGAACCCCAGGGAAGGAGAACGTCCCGTGGGGGTGGGAGATGGAGGGGAATTTCACGGGTGAAGACAGCAATAGTGCTTTGTCTCCATGACCCGTCCTGGGGCTTCTGCCATCTGAGTGTGCAAATGATGCAATTTTGGAATATAGGTGAGGTTCAGGGGTGGAGTCCGGAGCCGACGACCAAGAAAGAATTCTTGAGGTGTCTTTGGTGCAGAATGGTGATTTATTAAAGCACAGGGACAGACCCCATGGGCAGAAAGAGCTGCTGCCCCAGGGTTGTGAGGGGTGGCTGATTATATACCCAGGAGTTGGGGAGGTGAGGAAAAAGGGGGTGTCCAAAAGGATTGTCATATGCTACAGACCCTCAGGACACTGGAGACCTGGTTATTGTCAAGCCAAGGCTGTTTCCCCCTCTAATGAGGCACTAATATGAAGACAGTTGGGAGTTTCCTGGAGGAATGTTACATCCCTCCTATCACATGTCCTTGTCAATGGGCTTTAGAGTTAGAAGAAATTCCATGTTATTTACATTTCCTTCCGCCTCAGCCTCCCTTAATTTTATGGATGGGAGGGTGATGTTAGGGCTTCAGGAACGGAGTTATGGGTCTCTGGAAGTGAGGCTGTTGATAAGAAAGCTTCTTCCTTGTTAAGCACTAGGACATTTATAAACTGAGGGAGACTCCTGTCCTGCAGGACTGTAATCTCTATCAGTTAACCGTTTGTTTTTCCTTTAGGGCGGTCAGGGGTGCCTGAGGAATGTCACACATACCACCACATGGTGGGGGGGGTGTAGGGTAGCAGCTTCTGCTTTGTCCTCGGTGAGCCTTCTGCTCTCTCATCACGGGGACAGCATGCTGAGGGGGAGGAGAAAGTCACTGCAGCCTTGGAGAGCTTCTTCAGCAGTGGGCTGGGGAGGATGGTGAGGACACGTCAGAGATGATATTCGCATCCACAGCCGGCCGGGCTTCTGCTGCCAAGCAGGCCTCACATATGGAAGGTTGTGGAATGGTCCGGTCTCTGAAGACGCTCACGGGAGGGGTCCTGAGTTGAAACCTCACCTGCTGCTGTAGATGGCATCTGTCATTGTGTGGATGAAGCCGTGGGCGCCGTGCCTGGGGACAGAAACCAGAGTGCAGAAGGCAAAATCCAGAAGGGGAGGGGTGGAGAAGAGGGGGACCTGGGGCTGGGTGGTGAGGGTGGACAGCTGGAGAAGCCATTGCACCAGGAGGTGCAGGGTGGTGCAGGGCGGTGCAGGGTGGTGCAGGGTGGTGCAGGGAGGGACCGGACTGCAGGGCTGTGCAGGCAGCTCCAGATGCCCCTCCACCCCTCCCACGTGCGCAGGTGGGAACCGGAGACCGGCATCTGCCCCCTGCTGACAGCACCTGACTTTGGTGGGCAGACTGGCCATGCAGGGGGCAGGCCCTCCCTGGGACGAGCGGTATGAAGCTGGGTGTGGCCCCTCGGGAGGGGTGGTGTGACCGGAAGCGCTGGCGGGGTCTGTCCCATCCCCTGGAGGAACACGGCTCGTGGTTTCTGCTGCTTGGGTGATGAGGGCTCTTGGGGCTCTACCCTGCACCTGTCCTGTGTCCCTGCCTTGGTCCCTCCTGGGAGCTTCCTGCTGTGTCCCCAGCAACCCCCATTCCTGCTTAAGGTTGGTTTCTAACAACAACCAGAGATGCCTCACTGACCTTCGTGTGTCAGCAACTTTGCCGTGGCCTTTCCCAGTGTCTGTCTCTAGTGTCTTTAGCAATGGCATGGACAACAGACAAGGCTTCCAAACAAAACCAAATTCTCTGAAGATAGTGTATCCTTCTGATAAGGAAAAAAAAAAATCCTTATTAGGATTCAGGGAAGCCGGCATTTGCTTGCAGGCTGAGTGTGTGTGTGTGTGTGTGTGTGTGTGTGTGTGTGTGTGTGTGTGTGTATCTGGTCTGCTCACCAAAGACATCATCAGCTGTGCTGTGGACCGAAGGAGTGGCTTTTCTGGCCTATGCTGTCACATCATCCCAGGAGTGGGCAAGAGTGGACATTTGTCGGATGGTGGTGCTGGCTTGGTGGGACTCCACATTTGCTTCGTGTGCATGATGGTTGAGCCCTTGGGAGGGTAGGCATCGAGCTTTTGGGTTGATATTAGATGTGCAATCGACAAACACCCCACTTAGGGGCACTTTCTTTTTCACCCCTTGTGTATGCTGGTGAGAGGATGTGTGGAGCTTGCACTTAACAATATGAGTGGTTTTGGTGAATATGCAATTTTATTCGGGTAGTTCCTTTTTTTTTAAGATTTTATTAATTTATTTGAGAGAGAGAGAGAGACAGAGCATGCACGCACGCACAAGAGAGCCAGCACGAGGCGGGGAGGGGAAGGGTAGAGGGAGAGGGAGAAGCAGATTCCCTGCTGAGCAGGGAGGGGCTCTCCTGGGATGGAGTTCCTCCCCTCCTCCCCCCCGCCCCACAGGGCTCCATCCTAGGACCTGGGGATCATGACCTGAGCCAAAGGCATATGCTTAACTGACTGAGCCACCCTGGCGCACCCACGTAGTTCCTTTTTGAATTATAATATTCATGTGCATATGAGATATTCTCTTTTCCAAAATGGAAGAAATGCTTTGGGTAGCAATTATTCTTCCTTATTTAACTAGTAAATAATATGTATTTGTGTGGTCCGTCTGTCAGTTTGCCTATCTATCTAAATGAGTGAAATGAGTAATAGAATGTGTTAGCTCAATGAAGTACCTGGAGTTCACCACTTGCTGTGTTTTTTGCTCAGAAGGAGGGACCAGGGGATGGGAACATGTTTGATACAGCTGTGAAAGAATTTCATTGAAATGGCAGTGAATCCTTTTTGCATTTCTGATGTTTGCTTATGTGAGAATACCGAGCTTCTGAACGGAGCACCAGGACATGGGAGGGACAGACCAGTGCCTTGTTCCCGGTCGGGGTCTGAAACCAAAGCTGGAGTAGCTAGCAGAATTGAGATGCAGAGGCCATTCCCAGGACACAGGGAATTGTCCAGCAGAACCACTGGCCAGCCATTTTGGTGTTGGGGTCCAGGAACTGTGGGTTGTTCCTGAGGATGCTGATGTGTCTGAAGCAGCGCAGGCTGGGGCTAGGTGACAAGGAGGTGGGGGGTAAGAACTGCGGACGGTGGGTAGCATCTCCAGCTGAGGGAGCCCCAAGCCTGGGGTCAGGGCCAGGGCTGAGTGGCAGGGTGAAGGACCTTTTGGAATCTAACCTCCCAGAGAGTATAGGAAGTGAGCCTGACCCTCAGTCCTTGCCCTGAATCTGGACCAGGGCCTCAAGCCTACCAGTGACCGCTGGGGTCTGAGAGGCCGGAGGGATATGGCCCAGAGAGGCGAGCAGCATGGAGAGGAGGTGCTGTCCATCCTGAGGCCACAGTGGGACCTCGTGGGGGCTCGGGGTCCTGCTCGCTCACAGCCTGGGCCCAGGGGCCGAGCTGCGGAGGGGCAGGTGTGGCTGCTGCTGGGTCAGCATGAACAGGTTCCATGACTAGGCATGGCTGGTGGAGGCAGGCAGCATGGATTTCTGAGTAAGCACGTAAGAAATGTCTTTGCTCAGTCATCAGATACTTGGTCAATTTCCAGTAGGCATGATGGAGAATTACTCTTTTTTTAATATTTTATTTATTTATTTGACAGAGAGAGTCTCAGCAAGAGAGAGAACACAAGCAGGGGGAGTGGGAGAGGGAGGGAGAAGCAGGCTTCCCGCCGAGCAGGGAGCCCGATGCGGGGCTTGATCCCAGGACCTTGGGATCATGACCTGAGCCGAAGGCAGACGCTTAACTGACTGAGCCACCCAGGTGCCGCAAGAATTACTCTTTTAGCATTGGGACCAAGGAAATGCCACCCACATGGGTCAGACCCCTGTGTCCTCCAGGCCTGGAAAGTGCCTGGGGCAGATCCTAGTGGGGGAGGGGTGTTAGGCGAACTAGAATACCCTCTGTGAGGTCAGCCTTGGGGGGTTAGGCATGCTTGCCTCCTGGATCCCCACCGGCCACACGCCCCGCTCTGGCTGCATGCCCGCCCCATTCATTCTGTGGTCCCCACTGGATCCACACCCTCTGCCCCCGTTCACTGCCTGGTTCCTGCTCCCATGCCCCCCCCATTTGAGGCGTGGCCCCCCTCTGGCAGAATCCGGCAGGAGCACTGTTGCTCACGGTGCCACCTGAAGCCTCCTGGGGTCTCCTGCTGCGTCATGTGGCAGTGGCACCGTTACCCCCCTCTTGGTGCTCCTCACCACGCTGGGCTCCAGTCTCTCTGCCCCTCCCGCCCCAGCACAGATGGCTGATGCATGTGTATCAACCCAGGCAGCCGCGTGGCAGACGTGGGCAGGGCCAGGGAAGCAGCGTGGCAGTGTTTGAAAGCCCAGAGCCGAGAATCTGGAGGCCAGGATCCGAGGTCCAGCTTTATCGCTGGCAGGGATGCCTGGGAAGGCTCACCTCCGGTCTCAGGGCCTTGGCTTCCTCTTTGAGGACTTCCTCAGGGGCGGACTGGATGGCGTCTCGGGGCCTGGCAGGTCTGAGTCCCTCTGATGGCAGCCCCTGGGCCAACTTATTTTTTTTCTTTTCTTTTCTCTTTTTCTTTTTCCTCTTCTCTCCCTCCCTCCCTCCCTCCCTCCCTCCCTTCCTTCCTTCCTTCTTCTTTCTTTCTCTTTCTTTTTTTTCTTTCTCTTCCTTCTTTCCTTCCCCTTCCCTTTCTTCCCTTTCTTCTCTTGATTTTATTTATTTGAGTGAGTGAGACAAAGAGCTCGAGTGGGGGGGAGGGGCAGAGGGAGAGGCAGACTTGCCGCAGGGAGCCCGATGCGGGGCTCAATCCCAGGACCCCGAAATCACGACCTGAGCTGAAGGCAGACGCTCAACCTACTGAGCCACCCAGGCACCCGCCCCTCCCCGCCCTGGACCGACTTTCTTCCCTAGCGGCCTGCAGAACACCCAGGGGGGCTCCTGTCTTGCCAGGCTCCCCCAGCATCCTGAGGCCAGAGGGCTTTTTTTCCCCTGCAGGGGTTTGTCATGGATGGACAGATAGCCCACCTCCTCAGGTCCCCATCTCAGCAGTGAGCCACATAGCTTTTTAAACGTGCCTCTTACAGGAGGGATTTCTCACACTTGTAGTAGAAATAGCTTTTGCTTCTCCTCCAGAGTTTGTGTTTTCTTTCACCAGGGGCAGATTTGAGGAGACGGGTAGCATCGCTTGGAGACTTCCAGCCCCACGGTGGGCTGGGCGGTGAGAATAGCAGCCTGGGAGTCCCGAGGCCTGGGATCCGGCCCCAGAGCTGCTGTTAAAGCTCTTATCCACAGGGTCGTTGGTCTGGACAGGGAGGCTTGCCAGGGGCCTGCCCATGTGCCAGCATCTTCTTCCAGGGGCAGCTTCAACCAAACTGTGTTTGGTAGCTGTTCTCAGAACTACCAGTTTTGCTAAGAATGGAAAACAGTAGATTTTTTTTTCCCCTATTTATATTGCCTTGCTCATTAGCATGCACAATACAAAGGCCAGAGTTGCTGAAGCAAAATCACAAAGTTCTGATTAATTTGCAGAGCTTAACCACGGCTTGCTCTGAAATTTCTAACCCATAGCACTCCCTGGCTGAGTCACACTGTGGAAGGATCCTTAATTGGAAACAGCCTCAGACAGTAGCATGGACAGCAACAGAGAGAAGGAATATCAGAGCACAAACAGCCAGAGAGGAAATGCCGACGGGAAGGGCAGTTGGCACACTGTTGACGTTGAGTTGACTGCATCTGTCTGGACATGCCCGGGGGGGTGCACTGCGCTAGGGGGGAGGGGTTCAAGGGGAAAATGGAAAACGGGAAGGGTAGATTTAGAAAATCAAAAACTTGCCTTTGAACATCTGTCTTTGTTTTTAACAAGCGTTGTCCTTTCTAGGTTGCCCACCTCTTGGTCTGGAAACCTTAAAAATCACAGACTTCCAGCTTCATGCGTCTACTTCCAAGCGCTACGGCCTCGGGGCGCATCGAGGGAGACTCAACATCCAGGTACCAGCGACAGGAAGGATTTTGGTTGCGTTGCTAGTTGCTCAGGCAGGAGACGCAGCCCGCGGTTGGTTGAGCTTGGGTCGGATACCCTGTACGATGTTTCAAAAGCATTAGCCCCACCTCTCCCACCAGGAAGAGCTATGCCTCAGATCCTCGTCTTAGAGAGACAGCCCTGAGGTGAGACTCAGGATAATTGTCTTCTGCAAAGGGCACTTAGTACAAAGGATGCTGCCCGGTACCTGGAGCCGGGTCGGCCCGCCTCCACCTCTTGAGCTCGTCCCCTTTGTGTGATCTCTCTGGACCGGGCAGGAGGAGGGCGCTGGACTCCAGTAGGCATCGGCAGCCAGTGGCTTTTGTTCCTCTTCCGCGCCCCCAACCAGTGCTCCTCACCACCATGCACACCTCTTCTAGACTGTTCTGTGGCTCCCCCCAGGACCCTTAGTGGCTTTCTTGGAGCCCAGCACCTCGTGTCTTGGCCTCCTCCTCTGAGGCTCAAGGGTCATGTGACCTTGGCCCTCACTACTGTCAAGGTCCTGCTCCAGGAAGGTGAGCTCCTCCTTGCACAATTTATATACCATGCGGTTCTTGACCTCTTGCCTCTTCTCAGGCGGGTCCCCCTGCCTGCAGCCCCTTGCCCTCCACCCTGCCAGGCAGCCTAAGTCCTGCAGTGTCCGTGATGATCAGTTCCTCATGCTGCTCTAACAGTTTATCATAAATGCGGCCACGTAGGCCACCCACACTTAACTCTCTTCCAGTTCTGGAGGACAGAAGCCCCAATGGGCTAAATCAAGGTGTGGGCAGGGCCGTGTTCCTTCTGGAGCTGGAGGGGAGGGCCCATTTCTTCACCCTTCCCAGCTTCTAGAGGCCCCTGCATTCTTTCTAAGTCTCTGATCCTTCTTCTCCTTCCCTCTTCCACTTCTAAGGAGCTCGCGATGACACTGGGTCCTCGTGGATGTTCCAGGATCATCTCCCATCTCAAGCAACCTTAATTACATCTGCAGCCTTCATTTCCGTTTACCAGATAGCCCTGACCGTTCCCAGGTTCCAGGATTAGCGAGTTGGCATCTCTGTTGGGGAGGGGGCGTTATTCCACCAGCCCATGCTCGAGGCCTTTCCCCTCCTGCTCCAGCCCCTACCATTCCATCCCAGTTCAGCGTTTGGTCATGCGCTGTCCTGGGTGCGTGTCTGGTATCTCGCTGTCTTTCCCCAGCTGCTCCATAACTCCGTGTGTGTGTTCCAAACCCCTTCTGCGCATGCGCCATCTCATCCAGCCTCCTGGGAGGGAGGTGGTCCTTCATCCCTGAGACGTGGGGCCGTCCAGGGTAGCAGCTTCTGAGCGACAGCGCCAACACCTCGTGCTCTCGGCGGTCTCTGTAAGCCTGCTGCGGGCAGCCGCTGTGCCGGGAACCGGACGAAGGCGGACGAGACCCCCTGCCCGGGAGCTCACGGGCTCGGAGCCGAGCTCCGACTCTGCACGTCCGCTCTTCCCTCCTCGCTCGACACTCACCCGCACCCAGAGACTTTGAAGCCGCTCTACTGGCGCCACTTTGCAGGCCAGGATTCCAGCAGAATGTTTCTAGAACTAACTTTCATGAAGTCCGAAGTTTGGTTTACATAAGTAGTATTGTTTTTTTAATAAGAGCTGATAAGAAACATTTGGATGTGTGCAACTGGACGTTGTGTTTTTCAAGAGGCTGAAGTCTCCCAAGTTTCACCAGCGTGACCAGTAATAATGGGAGGGCCTGCAGCTCCGTGAACAGGGTCCAGGCTTCCATGGAAGTAAACTCGGGGCTAGCAGGGCTGGATCCCAGGGGGTGTGGGCCTGTTTTGTGTAGCAGTGAGAGGAGCTGTCAGCTAAGGCCTTGAATGCTCTCTCGATAAATGAAGTTATCCTTTATTAAAGAGGAAGTGTTCACATTTATCCATGCTTTCAGTCAAAAATTGGAAGGCCTGTTAGTCCTGAGTTTGTTGGTGGGTGTAGCGGGAGGAGTTGTGTTGTTCCAGTTGGGATTCTACTCCTAGAGTGGGCGGGTGGAGCATGGGGGGGTGGTGGCGGTCATAGTGCAGGGGTCCTAGGCATGTGGAGTTCAGACCTTGGCCTTGACTTCACACTTCTAGATTTTGGGACCTTGGAACTATTACCTTATGGCTCCAAGCCCTTGCTGCCTCACCAGAGAAGAGGGAGTCCTGAGAACTTAGAGGATTTGTTGAGCAGTGAAATTAGGTGATTTATAATTTTAAAACACTTACTGGATCATTTTTCACTTCTCTGCTCATAGCTTCTGGTAGTTTCCAGGTTCTCTTGGAAACTCCCAGCGGGCCTTGTGTGACTGGCCCCTCTTAATTGTTGTGCGGCGTTGTTGTCCCTCCCTGAATGCTGTCTCCTTGGGTGTTAGCTGCCCTTCCTTGAGCAGAAGCCCCAGGTTAGAAGGGGCTTGGTCTTTCCTCTCCCTTCCTCCCAGCCCAGAATGTCACCCGGCACACAGGACATGCACGGTGGGGGTCATGTGAAGACCTGGCTGAAGGGGAGATGGAGGGTGTTCCCTGCCCTGCCTTTACTGGGCGCAACAGGAGGGCCCTTTGGTGGACGGTCATCCAGCAGGAGGCAGCTGGCCAGGCCGTCCTTAGGTCCTCATCATCTTTCCTGGCTACTTCATCCTCCACCCAAGGGAGGCACAGCCCAGGGAGAAGGAGGCGCCCTGGGCTAGAAGTGTGGACAGACCCACCTTCCTGACTTGAGGCAAGGGGAAGTAGGAGAGTCATTGAAAACCTCTCCAGTGCTGTTTGTCCTTAGGGGGATTTAGGTTTTTTTTCTTCAGTGGTGTATCATTTCCCCAAATGCTCTCCGAACAATCTCTGCACCTGCTCTTACAATGCGGAGTAGCTGCTTTAACAGGCCAGCTGCTTACCCCCAGCCCTTGGGTGGCTCCACCCCCGTGGGTGAGGTGGTGTCAACCACAGAGGGTGGAGTGTTGCCTGCAGCTGTGTGAGGGCCTTCAGCACAGCCCCCACGGGGAAATGATGACCGGGTCGGGGCCTCTCTTGTGGTTCTCAACTTCCAGAATCGGTGCCCCATGAAGCCTGATTTCACCGCCACAGGTGCTCTAAAATACATCTTCCCCCACAGACCATTTGAAATGCGGTTTAAAAATATCATCTGGTCTCACTGTGGAGTATTTTGTAGGTGTGTCAGGCTAATGGGATTTGATGTGCGAGAAACACCAAGGTGTCAGAATTAGAAACTGTTCAATTGCCGAGGTTCAGGATGTGAAGGGGGCGGCCCGCCCGCCCCTCCCCCCCGCCCCCCCCCCCCCCCCCCCCCCCCGCAGGCTCCGCCGCGGTCCACCCGGGGCCCGGGCAGTGCAGGCTTGCCGCGCCTCCTGGGTCCGCTGATGACCAGCTCAGCGGCCCTAGGCAAGAGGCCGCCTTGTCTGAGGCTTGGTGTCTTCATCAGAGAATCGAGGCCCTGCCACCAGCACTGCCTCCTTCTCAGAACGTGAGGATCCAACAGAGTAAAGAAAGAGAACTGTCCTCAGCAATTTCCAGATGCCCTGTTTGCGACCATCAGAATTCATTCACTCCTCCCACCCCTGGGAAGCGCCCATTATGTGCCAGGAACCGTGCTGTACTGTGGAAGGGCGAGGACGAGCTGCTCCTGTGTACCCCCTTCCCTCAGATGCCCAGGGACAGCGGACTCGGCTCCGGGCCGAGCACATTCTGCCCAGTAGTTCATTTATTCCACGATGGGAGACAAGCACTCTTATTACCGCTGTCTTGGAGAAAACAGACGCACGGATCAGGAGAGTAACTCAAAGTTAGCGTTCCCCGGGAGAGGCAGTGCGTGAATCCAAGCTACTTTCAACCCAGAGTTGCTGCCCCTAACGACTCCACGAAACTGCCCCCAAGTCAGCAGATGGAAGTGTTCTCGGCACGTCGGGGGTGATGATTCGACTGCGTACACCTCTCGTTTCTGCCCGTGATCCCACCCCCATTGACTCACCTGTCACCCTCACCAAATGATCTTGCAGATGATGGGAATCTTGCTTTTCTGGGTGTTCCCACACTTGTTACCGCCGCGTCTGCCCACAGGTGTGTGCTTATTAGACGTGTCTGCGCAGACGCGGCGACGCTGGGGGGGACTGGGGGTCCCGCGAAGGCGTCGTGAAGGGGGCGGGGCCGGCTGGCGCGCTGTGGTCCGGCTGTTGTAGATTCGCTTGGCAAGACCAACACTGACGTCGTTTTGACCCAGAAGTAGCCCTGGTTCGTGTGCCCTCGTCGCCAGTATGTGAATGATTCGTTGGACCCGCTACCAGCCCCTGACCCCAGAGTGCAGCCGCGTGGCTGAGCGCAGAGCCTCAGAGGAACTCCCTCGCGCACGCGGTGCTCATCACTTCGTGTTCCTCTGGCGCACGGGGGTCGTGTGCCCTATTTTTGGGTGCTTATAGCGTAGTTCCTTTGCCCCCTCG
Organism: Callorhinus ursinus; assembly: GCF_003265705.2. NCBI lineage: Eukaryota > Metazoa > Chordata > Mammalia > Carnivora > Otariidae > Callorhinus > Callorhinus ursinus. The sequence goes on from NW_027397120.1 coordinate 8,516,204, forward strand.
CCCTTGTCCCCGCAGCCTAGCTTCTTTCTGTCTTGCTTCTCCTGCCTTCTAGCACGCTGCCTTCACTTGTAGCTCCTTTTTTTTTTAAGTCCAGTCCTATCACTGTGGCTGTATTTAATTTTTAGTCTTCTGATTACATAGATTTTGAGTAGTCTGGCTAGAACTCTTGTTTTTCCTGTGACCTCAGTTTTCAGAGTGCACATGTTGCAGCCGGAGCTTCTACTGAATTGCATTTGCCACATTATGGCGGAAAGGCTTTTCTTTGTCTTTGTCCTCTTGAGCCGCTATGACAATGTCCTATCTCCAAGGCCTTGTAAGTTACACAAACTTCTTTCTCACGGTTCTGGAGGCTGGGAAGTCCCAGGTCAAGATGCCGGCAGACCCGGTATCTGGAGAGGGCCGGCTTCCTGGTTCACAGATGGCCACCTCCTTCACCTTCTTCTGTGTCCTCAGGTGGTGGAAGGAACTAGGGGCTCTGGAGCCCTCTTTTATAAGGGCTCTGATCCCACGCACAAAGGCTCCGCCCTCCTGCCCTAGTCACGACCCTGAGACCCTGCCTCCTAACACCCTCACCTTAGGGGTTGGTTTCAAAATACGAACTGTGAGGGGACACACACACCGTCAGTCTCTGGCACTCTTTTTTCCTCATTTTAAGCAGAAGACTTTGGAAGAATAAAAGCACTTTACAACTCCACTTATAACCTCTCTTTTTTTGCAAGTGGAATTTTACTGATGTTGATTTAATAATGTAAGCTTAGAGAAGAAACACAAGTTCACCTTTCTTCTTACTGAGGGAAGACAGATCTTCCAAGAATTCAAGGAAGAGATCCAGGTCAGCAGGATGGCAAAGGCATGTCCTCTCCTGTGATTATCCCTCCAGCCTGCCCATGATCCTCTAACACCAACCCGCGTGGGAGCCCGTGGTCTCATTTAGCAACAACCACGGACTTCTGCTCCAGGAGCAGTCACAGGCACAGTAGAAACAAGCATTTTAAGTCTCAGAGAGAAGGTTTCGGCAATGAGCTCTAAAGTCACTCTTGGATCATCATTTGCCTCTAGTCGATCTGAGGAGGTGGCTCTGTACTCAGGCGGGTCATTTAATGGCAGCTCATCTGTCCTGTCCTGCCCTTGCAGAATCTTCTGAAGACCCCAAGAGGTGTTCCATGGCTCATAAACTAAGCAAGGTGGAGTCCAAGTCCGCTCCCTGAGTGATTTATCCCCCTAGCCGTTGTTATGTCACATGCTTTCGTTGCTGCAAATCCTTGAGCAAATCAGACCATCCCTTGCCACTTCAGAGGTCTGGGTTTCGATTTCATTCTTAAGACTCGAAAGCTACGGTAAGTAGGAGCCTGACATGGATCAGAAGAGCATGGCTGGAATTCAGGATACTACCATGATTCTTGCCTAGAGCTGGGAATGCAAGACAGTCTGTACTCAGATCAGCGTTTTGAAGAAAGAGTTGACATTTGGAGGTCACAAGAAAAAACTTGGCACCCTACGTGAACACCTCCAGATGTCTCTGTGGTGCCTGCTCACGGTCACGTGGCATTCTGTGGCCCACGTCTTGTCTCACTGGAGTTTGACCCCTGAGAGAAGTTCACCTCTGGTACTTCTCTCGTGAGGAAATGTCTGGTTATAATGACAGCATCTGTCCAAGCCATTACTCAGCACCACTGAAACCAATCACAGCTCCTCTTATTAGTCATTCTCTTAAAGGAATTCTCTGGAGCACCTGGATGCTGATATTAGGATCCAGTTCCAACATTCTGATAATCTTTGTACCTGAAATGAGGTGTAAGCCTTGAAGACGGCCGACGCCTGTGGCTTCGGATGCGCCCCCCCGGGAGGGCCTGAAGTCGGTTATAGAACAGTCGAACAGGTTTCATCCTGGTGTCCAAGCTGATGTGCGTGGGCACATCTCATCATCTGTCTCCCTGTCTCCTTTGGCCTTGAGACACCTGGTGGCCCACTTTGCCCAAATGTGGGGGCCGCTTGGGGTAGCACTGTTTTCTCAGATGTCACCCTGTGCCTGCCCCACTCCTGCTTTATCAGTGGAATCATCTGTACCCAGAGTCCTCCGACCCCCCAGCCTGTCTGTCCCATCAGATCGTTCCGCTTCTCTGGGTGTTCAGCCTCCAGTCTCTTTCTGGCTGCACCAAACCCATCTGTAACTCTGCAGGTCCTAGTGGGGGCTGTAAATGTGCTAGGTGCTGCAGAGGCAGAAGTAATCACAGTGGGGATGGCTTCCAAACCAAGGAATGTCCTGCTTGCTCTGATAAAGGGATTTTGTGCTCTATCTGGCTTTAAGAAGCAGTCTGGGAGACAGTGTTTGGAGGCCAAAATGCTGGAATTTTGGATGTTTGGATTTTTATGGGAATAACAGGACCAAAGATTCTAAATCATAAGTCTCTTGGCAAATTGAGAAGGAGAATTTACCAGAATGATGATAATGCACTGTTCTTATTCTCCAGAAGCTTAGGGCATAAACACCCGAGAAGGTCAAAGAGTAGAAGAACAGGGAAACAAAAGAAAGGGGCCCTTTGGGGCTCCCCAGCCTGTGAACCACAGATTATTAAGAAACCACAGGCCTTCTGGTTCAGATGCGGATTCTGTTACTTGCCATGTGAATTTTCTTGACTATTTTATTGAATCTCGTTAAATTGGTATTTCATTTCATCTTCAGTATGCTCGGAGGAAAACTGTTTTAGAGATAAGGAAACTGAAGTCAGAGGTTAAGTGACCTGTTCCAACCCCATAGCTAATGAGTGCCCAGCTGAGACTCAAATTCAAGGTTTCTGGCTGCATTTTCATCCTTTATTTTCTCCGGTACCCACAAGAAGGTTTAGCGTGTTCTCCAGCTTGTGGCCTTGGCTAGCATCCCATTCTGTGACTCATGTCCTGGACCACTGGCTTGAGCATCTCCCAGCACCTTCCAGGCCCCAGCCTGGCAGGGCCCAGAGAAACCTGAGGGGCACCAACAGTCATGGGCATGGGCCTCGCGGCCATTCGGCTACGAGCGAACTGGGCCTCCGCAGATACTGACTCGTAGGGACGGGCCCTCTGGGTTGTCTGCCTAGCCACGCGCAGGCCAGCCTGGCTGTCTCCTGGATGTGGACAGGAGGGGGTTGGTGTGCTAGGCATTCTGCACCAGGGATTCCATGGGCACAACACCGCACGGGTGGAGAAGCCTGCATGGGGGCGGGGAATGGAGGAGAGGGACAGGGAGAGGAGAAGAGAAAGGAGATCAGAGCAAACGCTTTGATTGACTGCGGGATCGGTTGATTGATTGATTGATTTCATTAACACAGACCTATCTCCGGTCCTGGGGAAACCGTGAAGAGCAAGAACAGAAATAGTGCTGATATTTTAGCAAATATTTAGGGAGGACCTGCCAAGTGGTGGTCCCCGTCTAGGTGCTCGGGATACTTCAGACACCCAAGGGACACAAATCCTTCCCATCTGAAAGCTTCCATGGAGGCACATAAAGCAGGGAATGTAATAAAATAGAGCTTTTCTAGTGTGTCAGAGGGTGGTGAGTGTTATGGAGAGAAAACACAACAAACTTAGAGCTGGCCGCGGGGGTCAGGAGGGCCGGCTCTGGGGAGGGGACCGGCTGTTGTTAAAGGTAAGCAAGGGTGGCTTCATCGAGGAGGTGGTCCTGGGGCTGAGTTGGCTTGAAGGAGATCATCAGGGAGTCAGGCAGGTGTAGGAGGAGCACTCCAGGCAGTGGGAATGGCTTGAGCAAAGGTCCTGTGTTGACCACAAGTGTGGCACTACCACGGAGCTGCAGAAGGCTGGTGTAGCTGGAGCAGGGTGTCGTGGGCGTCCCGCGGTGTCCCTGGGCTTTATAGCTGTATCACTCACATCTCTGTCTTTAGGGTCACATGGCGGTCCCCCATGTGCCCCTGCATCATCTTCCCTCTGTGTGTGTCTGTCTCTGTGTCCAGATTTCTCCTTCTTGCAAGGACACCCATCATCAGATTTCGGGCCCACCCTACTCCAGTCTGACCTCATCTCCACTGAGCTAATTTCATCTGCCATGCATGACTCATTTCCCAAATAAGGTCACACTCTGAAGTTGCAGGGATTCGGACTCGTATATATCTTTTTGGAGGACATAATTGAACCCATAACATTGTGATTCTCTATGCTCAGTAAACCTGCCTCAGACTGCAGATCAGTGAGACTTCCCTGTGGGTGGGTACTGGGGCTAACACTTGAAGCAGGATGAGAAGTGAAGAGGTTATCAGACAAAGGGTTGGTGGAGAGGGAAGAATTCCAGGTCAAAAGGAATGGTAGGTACAAAGGCCCTGTGGTTGTAGGGAACAAGATAAGATGTTCTCAATCATTACTCATCAAGGAAATACAAAATACATAATGAGATATGACACATATCCTTTAAGGAGAATGGACAGTATGAAGTGTAGGCAAAGAAGTGGGACAATAGAAACTTTTATACAGTGCTGAAAATGTAAAATAGCACAGGTTTGGAAATTTTTTTTTTTTTTTTTTATTCATGAGAGTCAGAGAGAGAGAGGCAGAGGAAGAGGGAGAAGCAGGCTCCTGCCTAGCAGGGAGCCCGATGCGGGACTCGATCCCAGGACCCTGGGATCATGACCTGAGCCGAAGGCAGACACTTGACCATCTGAGCCACCCAGGCGCCCAGGTTTGGAAATGTTTTTGGAATATCTGCTAAAGCTCAACATTCTCATACCTGTGTTCATCTGACAAATTTACTCTTATGCCTAAAAGAAATGCATTCATATGCTCGTGATAAGGCAGGGACGGGTAGGTTCATGGCACCATTATTCATGACAACCCAAAATGGTAACAAGACACATGCCCCTCGACATACAATGAATAAAGCACTCTATATGCGTATGATGGAATACTATACACCAGCGAAAAAGAATAAGTTATTGCTACCTGTGATAATATGGATTGATCTCACAGATATAACATTGAGCAAAAGAAGCCAGACACAAGAGAGTAGTTATGGTAAGTTTCATTTACATAAAATTTAAAAACAGAAAAACAAGTCTGGGGAAATGGAAGTCGGAGTAGAGGTTATCTTTGGGGGGCAGGTGATAACTGGGAGGTGGCCAGAGGGAGGCTGTGGCAAGCTGGTCATGTTCTACATCTTGATGTGGGTGTGGACATATGGGTGAGTATGCAGTAAAATTTATTGAACTTAGGACTTGCGCACTTTTTTGTATATATTTTATTTTTAAAGAATTTTATTTCAACTTTTATTGAAACTTGAAATAAACAGTAAAATCATGTGTCTGTTCTCCTGCTTTACCATCATATTTCAGAATTACCTTTTCTTTGCTGCTTAATAAATTTAATTCCAGTATAGCATACCTTGGAGATGTTGGGGGTTTGGTTCTAGGCCACCTCAGTAAAGTGAATATTGCCATAAAGTGAGTCAAATGAATTTTTTGGCTTCCTAGTGCATATAAAAGTTATGTTTACACTATACCATAGTCTATTAAGTGGATAACAGCATTATATCTAAAAAATAAAGTATATACCTTAATTAAAAAATACTTTATTACTAAAGAACGCTAACCATCAACTTAGCTTTCAGGGAGTCATAATCACTAGTCACAGATCACCGTAACAAATATGATAATAAGAAGTGTGAAATATTGTGAGAACTACCAAAATGTGACAAAGAGACAGGAAATAAGCAAATGCCATTGGAAAAATGGCACCAAGGGATGCCACAAACCTTCCCGCCACAAACTGTAAAAAAACACAGTATTTGTGATGTGTGATAAAGTGAAGCACAATGAAACAAAGTATGGCTGGGCAGGACTACTATTTAGTTACCAAAATGATTTTAATATCTTTACATAATGTAAACATCAGATTCTTTAAGGGAGTAAGTTTTAAAAAATTTTTAATTAAGGTGTAATTGACATACGATATTATATTACTTTCAGGTGTTTGATACAATGATACAGTGTTCGTATATATTGTTGATATTTGTATATATTGCGAAATAATCACCATAGTAAGTCTGGTTAATATCCATCCTTATACATAGAAGCATTTTTTTAATTCAATGGAAACTTTATTAAAAAGCTGGTAAATCATAGAAAGGTATATTTGATTTAAACTTTAAAAGTGAATGTTAAGAATATGGTGAATGAAATTAGGTGATGAAGGAGAAGAAGGGACATAGCAGGTAGAAATGAATTCATCACTGCCTATGGTAGGGAGTCAACGGGGACTTTCTAAGATTGTTGAATTAAGCATATTGCGCAAAGGTATGTTATGTAAGTTAGTAGTTATTAAATTAATAACTGAAACAAAGACATACCTTTAAAATTTGTAGAGGATAAGAAATGAAACTGATGAACATAGGGGAAAAAAAAAGAGAGAGGCAAACCAGGAAACAGACTCTTAACTAGGGAGAACAAATTGAGGGTTGCTGGAGGGGAGGTGGGCGGGGAATGGATGAAATGGGCGATGGGGATTAAGGAGGGCACTTGTGATGAGCACGGGGGGATGCAGGGAAGAGTTGAATCCCTAAATTCTACACCTGCTACAAATATCACACTGGGTGTTAACTAACTGGAATTTAAGAACTTGAAACAACCACCACAGAAAAACCAAAAACAACCCCCCAAAAGAGTACATGAAGAGTAAAAATCACTTATAGTTCCAATAATAAATAAAATATTTCAGAGGAGGTGTGGACTTAAAGCCAAGAAAACAGCTCCGTACTCAAAGATGAAGCACAACAAAAGAAGCAGGAAAAATACAGTATCTGAGAAAAGTTGATGACTCCTATGACGACAAAGAACATTTGTCAATGGGCTAAGTTGAGCACTCACTTGTTAGTAGAAGAAAACTTAGGTGTTATCATAAAGCGAATTCAACCACATGTCTCAGCAGATACAAACCCGAAACAAAGTGAGTTTTTCTTAAACAACAAGTGGCTTATAGTATATTTAATAGATTTTACTTTAAAGTGTTTGAAATTTCAAGCTCTAGGTATTTATTGACCAGTGCAAGGAACTATTTAAGACTTTGATTTTGGGTTTTGACAGTCACTTCAAAAACAATGAATATTTCTTTTCAACCAGCTCTACTGGTGATTGAGGTCTGAACTGGGACAAGATGCTCTGCTGATTTGCGGAAGGATTAGCTGATTTGTACCTGGGCAGTTCTATGGGTTTATCAAAGGTCTATCACAGAGGTTTACCGAAGGAGATACACTGGCAAGATGATGGCCCTTATATGGGAGATTAACTCTTAATCATATGTCACATCTAATATTTTTAGCTAAGGCCACCCCCTGTCCAGTGGCGGTACCTCGTTGGCAACATGTAAGGTTTCAGCGAGTACTTCTAAGATTTTCTCAAAGATATTTTAAAATAACCGTCACATTATTCTGTTTTTGTCCAGATAGTCCTGGGCTGTGTCTGCACAGTGGCAGCTCTAAGTAAGTTATCCTGGAATTGCTAAATAGTTATATTCATTTGGATATAACTTTTTAATTCATTCCAGATGCTTCTGTAGAGAGGCAGCCCGTGATTATGAATTACAGTGCACATCAATGACTTTACAACAGCATAGTAATTTTGAGATTTGTTGTTTTCTATATATACCATAAGGCAGAGCACTTTTCATGATGTCTAGCATGTAGTAGGAGCTCTGTAGACACCTGGAGAATGGAAGAGTAAACAAATCAGGCTTTCTTTATGCCATTGCCTTTCCCTTCGCTTTTTAAAATTAAAATTTATATTTGTAAGCAAGTAGTTTGAGAATCAGAGTGTTAAAGGATGATTTAAAAAAAAAAAAAACCAAGAGAATGGTGGTTGCCAGGGGCTGGGGGAGGGGAGGTGGGGAGGTGTAAGACAAAGGGTACTGACTTTCAATTATAAGAGGAATAAGTTCAGAGGATCTAATGCACAGCAGGGGACTGTGGTTAATATCATGGTGCTGTACGCTTGAAAGTTGCTGAGAGCCCATCTTAAGCATTCGCAGCACATAAAAGGTTAACCCGGAGGTGATGGATATGTTAATTATCTCGATCCTGGTAATCATTCCACAATGTACATGTACATTGTATACTTTAAGTATAGCAGATATTTATGCCTGATATATTTATGTAATATATTAAGTATATAATTATATTTGTCGATTATTCCTCAATAAAATTGGAAAAAGCAAAAAACAAAGGTGCCTTGCCTGTGCATCCCCACACCCACCGACCCCCTGAAGCCATCACAGGCTGTGAGTGAGGCAACTACTCCAAACTCCTTTTAATTGTTCCTTTGGGAATTTAAATATTTATTTCTATTTTTTTAGGTGGGTGGGGGTAGGGACGAGGGAGAAGGAGAGAATCTGAAGCAGTCTCCGCGCCCAGCACAGAGCCCAATGTGGGGCTCAATCTCATGACCCCGAGATCATGACCTGAGTTGGAACCAAGAGTTGGGTGCTTAACCAACTGAGCCACCCAGGTGCTCCAAATATTTATTTCTCAATAGTATGCACATATTGACATGTATTGGTTTGCACGTTTTTGACTTTTTGTTCTGAATTCATATTATAGAGGATGAAAATTTCAGCTCATTTTTCTGATCCCTTTACCTTAACCTCTTTAATCCTTCCAGTGAAATTGTATCTCAAATTTTGGGTAAATCTACATTAAAGGTTTTCATTATTAGGACTGTGTAAATAGTGCTTACTGCTTGAGCCCAGAAATAGTGCAGTTTTGAGCCAAGGGAGATACACTCGGTATCCTTTCTTGACACCTTTTTGTTTTCCTAGAGCTGCTTGTTAAAAACATTTCCCGTGCCCTGTAATAGGTCTGGGTCTGTAAAATACCCCCTAATACAATTTTCTATAAGGTCAAACCTGTTCAATGATTTTTAGTCTCAGAGTTGTTTTTTATGTTTCTGTAAGACATTCCTTTAGGAGCCCTTGACCTGCTGTGTTGTGAATGGCTTGCTTTCCAGATCTTTATACAGCTGCTCTCCTGGGACTATCTCCTCCCTCATTCTGGGAATTCTCTCCTATGTCGGCACCCTTGATTTCTGGATCTTGTACCTTCTTTTTGGTGTTCTGCCTCATTTTTGTGGAGCGCATTCGTCTTACAGCTTTATGGAATTGGGGAATGAGAAATTTTGGGGGGGATCTGTGAATCCGAAAATGTATTTTACCATCGCAATGGACAGTTTGGCCGAGTGTAAAATTCATGGGTGAAAAGTCTTTTCCTTCAGAATTTTGAAGTCATTATCCCTCCATTCTTTGAGCTTCAGATGTTGCTACTAGGACTTCTGGTACTATGTGGATTCCTTTGGCTTGGTATTACATATTTGTTTCCTCTCTGGAAGCTTCTAGAATCTTCTCTTCATGTGTGATGTTTTGAAGTTTTATAAAGATACATTTGGGTGTGGGTCTTATTCATCATAGTGGATTCTTAGTGTTTTGCAGACTTAAACCTTACAGATCTGGGACATTATTCACTTATAGTAATTTTGTTTTAATAATTTCCTCCCCCACTCTTCTTATTTTTCTTTGATTGCCCATTGTTATTGTAATTTTCACATTACAAGAGCTCCTTTTTCCTTTCTAAGAATACCCTTTCGTTTTATGCAAGCAAGAGCTGCTTCTTCAAGGGATCGTCATTATAATTTCTTTGAGATTTTCTTCTGTTCCCCATTATATTTTTAGTTTATTTAATTTCCGTTTGTTGGAAGCCTGGCTACCTTGTGTCCTGGAGCTGGAAGGAGGAGGTGAGCTGGGGTGTCTCACTCTTCAGCCTGCTGCTTTCCACTGACTGAGTTCTCTGTTTTTATCCATCATATCACACCTGCCCTCCTGTGTCTGGAGCCCCCAAATCCAGAGCCTCTAGGATTGTTTGGTTTTTTAAAGAGAAAAATTTCAGGTCTTCTGTGGGGTAGGGAGATCTGTAGACAGAGCTCTGTGGGAATCTATTTTTTTTTTTTTTTATACGTTTTGAATCAGTTCCCTGTTTTCAGCCCTGCCTCGCCTTCCAAGCTGCCTAGGAGTTTAGTTTCAGAGCTTTTTAAAGCCCTGGGTGACTTGCTTCTCACTGGTGTTCCCCTTGTAAGCTTGCATCTCCTTCTCTTGCTGAGTCATTCGGGACTCCTCCATCTGATTTCTGTCTTCATATATTGTAATTTGGAGATTATAAATGTCTCCCAGTTTTGTCAGAGATCTGACAAAATTTTGTCGGATCGTATTTCCTTATCTTGTTTCCTTTGGGGGGAGTTTTTGAGAATAGAGTGCAGAGAAATCAACATTTACTCTATCATCTTGAAACAGAAAAATCTCAGTTGTTTTTTGTTTTGTTTTAGAGAGAGAGAGAGATTCGGGGGGAGAAGCAGAGGGAAAGAGAGAACCTTAAGCAGGCTTCACACTCAGCCTGGGCTCGATCTCACCACCCTGACATCACAACCCAAGCTGAAATCAAGAGTCAGACGCTTAACCAACTGAGCCACCCAGGTGCCTCAGAAAAGTCCCATTTGATCTTAAGTGGATAGTATCACGTTTTCTCTTTGTTTTGGATTTAATAATTTCCACATTTATCTTAAGCAAAATTTAGTCTGTTAGATGCATTGGTGTTTTTTTTTTTAAGGTAAAGAAATGATGAGTATGACTTAATTGCCTAGAGAAAATTATATATATATATATTTAAGATTTTATTTATTTATTTGACAGAGAGAGACACAGCGAGAGAGGGAACACAAGCAGGGGGAGTGGGAGAGGGAGAAGCAGGCTTCCCGTGGAGCAGGGAGCCCGATGGCGATGCTCGATCCCAGGAGCCCGGGGTCATGACCTGAGCCAAAGGCAGCCGCTCAACGACTGAGCCACCCAGGCGCCCCTATATTAATTCTTAATTTACGGAGCCCTTCAGTGTACAAATTATCATTCCATCTTAGTGGTGTTTTCAAGACTAGCTTATACTCCAAGGAATCCCACTTTTTATTCCAACAACTTCTGATAGAAATTTCTCCAACATTTATGAAGTCTGTCCTGCATTTTTGAACAGAAAGGGATGAGTGTACCCTTCTCTTGGTCTCCCAGACGTCCTACTGACATCACGGATTGCTCTCTGCTGAAATTTGGTGACACCTCTGGGACTGGCCCCTCCTCTTTTGCTGAATCCTTCCAGGCGCTTGCTTTATAAATTCATAATTGATCTTGCAGAGGTAGCTGTCACTTCCCTGTGAGTCAGCTTTGGAAGGGGCCTTCCAATCTCCTGACACCTTACTGCATTTAATTGAAGGTCTAGTGTGCTCAGGAAGAGCTGAGATCAGCAGCAGAAGCAAAATACCCAGGCTGGCCCAAAACCCGGAGCCCCAAATTTAATTCCAAGTCGGAGTCAAGTAGACTTTGGTGGAATAGCATGGGGATAACTCCTCCACATTCTGTGATTCTCTCGGGGTGAAAATCCCAGGCTCTGTGGCAGCTCTGTTCTCGTCTTCTCAGCCCGCAACCGGGTATTCTCAATCTTGGCACGGCTGACACTTTGGAGGAGACACTGCTTTGTGGTGTGGTGGTATTGTCCTGTGCGTTGCAGAATGGTGAGCAGCATCCCTGGTCTCTGTCCATCCGTTGTCAGTGGCACATGTGCGCCAGCTGGGACAGCCAAAAATGTCTGCAGACTTTGCCACCTATCCCCCGGGGGACAACATGGATTCCTATTGAAAACTTTAGACTAGGAGTCTCCTCTTTTTTCAGATTTTGTAACTCTGTTCTGGATATTTGAAGTTGTAGAAAATGTGGCCGCAAGGGCCCGGAATGGTATTGTAATTCCTTATAATTTTGTAGAATGTGGGATAATTCATAAAGCACCCATATTTCCATAATATGCCAGATAGTCATTGTTTTAAATATACGGATAACTAACATTTGTTAAGTGCTCGCTTTTTTTTTTTTTTTTTTTGAGCCCACACAGGGTGCCGGGTCCTGTTGTAAACACCGTCAATACCCTAAGGGAGAAATGAGCGTTGCCCCCATTTTGGCAGATGGGGAAACTGAGGCCCAGAGCGTTTAGGCAAATTGCTTGAGTTTATACAGGGTGGAAGTGGCTGACTGGGATTCACACCGAGGCAGGAGGACTTCAGAGCATAAGCTCTTAACCAGCACTTTGTGCGGTGGTTGATTTTTAAGGTGCCGAGACCAAAACACAAGCTGCGCGTGTAGACTTTAGTCTGTCCATTCTGAGCACCAAGAGGGCAGGAAGGACTGCACACGTTTTCCACCTTTCCATTCCTCTTAGCCGGGCCAGTACCTGGCAGATCATAGAGGCACGGTGAAGGTTAATTTTAATAAAAGAAGTAAACACCAGTCTCACGGGTTGTTTACGCGAAAAGAGGAGCCCAGCAAAAACTAAGTGTTACGGTTTCTCAAAGGAAGCTCAATGGTGGTATTGATGTGCTGTACAGGTGTCTGTCACAGGGAGGATCCCTGCCTTTGGTGAGGAAGTGCAGGGACCGTGCCAGTAGCCTCCAGCCTGGGGCAGTGGTCTCCTTGTTGGCGGGCAGTTTTGGGAAATGAGAGCTTGGGTGTCAGAGAGTCACCCTCACTTTAACAAAGCCCACCCAAGCATGGGTGAATACCGGTAAGACACACTTGCATAATTTAGCCTTTCTTTGACGGTTCTAGAAGGCAGAACCTTGTAGCACTCCCAGGTCCCGATCACAGACGCCCCGTATGCCATGAGATCCCAAGGAGCTGGTTAATTGAGAGCTTGAGTTTCTGGAGAATGTTGACTAATGGGTGTTTCCCGTCACCTTCACCTGAGATGGTAGCGCTTTCAGGAGACCGTCATATGTGAGTGTTCTGACATTTCCCTCAAAGCTCTTTCCAGATTGTTTGAGGACGGGGTGGGAGTGCATGTATTATGGTTTGGTCCTGATATAAGGCTGATGTCAGCTGGCGCCGAGATGGTAGGGCCCCACTCATGGAAGCCTTGGCCATGTTGTTCATCTGCTGTAGCTGGACTGTGAGTTTCACAGCACCGATGCCCATTAGAAGTAAGGCTGCCCCAGAATTTGAGCTGAAAGGTGCTCAGAGGGAGGAAAGGTGGGCTGGCCTGTCTTTCAAACATCACTTAGACTTTTTTTCTGATTCTGTCTTTGTGAAATAGCTATGGGAATAGCCACGGGTTCATGTAGAAAGGGTCTTAGTGAATTAGGAAGCCTCACTTAGTTCCAATATCCTTTTTTTCCCCTTTTATCTCATCCTTCCTTGGAATTCTCTCTTGAAATGGTGATAATATAGGGAAAATTCCAGAGCAGAAATGCCACATGCCTTGCAAATTCAGACCAGAAGAATCTTTGGTAGCAGTAGTAGCCAAAACTCACCACGTCAGGTGACTTAAACGCCCGTAAATAAATCCTCACTAGATAAACCTGCCCTTCAACACCCAGCTCAGATAGCACCTCTGTCCTGGCCTCCCCCAGACCAAGTTAGCCATTATCCTTAAATGCTCCTGTAGCAGTTTGCTCTGGCTCCCGAAATAACACAGGCCCCATTGTGTTTCTAATTCATCTGTTTTCATGTCTTTCTTCCTGCCTGGGTGGTGAGGTTCTGGGAGGGAAGGATTCACCTTTGTATCCCCAGCACCTGGCATGTGTAGGCTGGTACGTAGGAGACGGTCTGTGCCTGCTGGATGCATGAGTAATAGGGGAGCTCATTAAATTTCCTCTTCAACACTGGGCAAGAAGAGGACATATCATACTGAAATAGTTCCAACTTTTTAATAACAGGCCACTCCATGTTATGATTTAGGAAACGGAGTGTTCAGGACATAGTGATTTTTTTTTTCTCTGTCCCGTGCTCATTTTCTTCTACCCCCCCCTCCAACCCCCACAAGTCTCATGAAAATATTCATTGATTCTGGGTCTTTCTGAAGAACATCTCTCTTTCTTTCCAGGCAGGTATTAATGAAAATGACTTTTACGATGGGGCGTGGTGTGCAGGAAGGAATGACCTCCATCAGTGGATTGAAGTGGATGCTAGACGTCTGACCAAATTCACTGGTGTCATCACTCAAGGAAGGAACTCACTTTGGCTGTAAGTGTGGGTAGACCTGTGCTTTTCTAGACTCCATGCCTTGGGTCTAATGTTACAGGGTTTGGACGGAGACAGGGAAGATGCAGAGAAGTATCCGGTGATAAGCAACAGAAGGGAAGAAAATTGGAATGTGGACAGGATGCTGAGATTGCTGTAGACACAAGCATCTCTTGAGATGATGTTATCCGCTGTACAAGAAGAGAGAGAAGGACCCACCTGGCAGGTTGGGCTGAGTAGACAAAGGTGTTGTGAAAACAATGCAGCTTAGGCAAGTGGCTGCCATCTTGACTCCGTGATGAGTTCCTGGTACCCTGACTGGTGAACGGAACACAGCCCAAGGTGGGAACTCTGACAGTGAGCAGTAGGTAACAGGTCCAAGCCACTGTTCTGGAGTAGACAGTAGGAGTCCTTTAGAATCTGAGGACTGGAAGCCCAGAGAGGTTCCCAAATGAAGGACTATAGAGAAGGAGTAGACATGAAGGGTGAGCCAATATGAGGCCCAAGAACGAGATGGAGCCCATTTCTCAGAATTGACCTTGGGCCCAGGGTTGGGTCAATAACAAGATGAAACCGATAGTAACCCTAAGAGAGGTAGGCTCTCCATCCTGCGGTACACGCACACAATGGGATATTACTCAGCCTTGAAAGGGGAGGACATTCTGACACGTGCTATACCATGGATGAGCCTTAAGGACGTTATGCTAAGGGGAATAAACCAGTCACAAAAGGACAAACATTGTGTGATTCCCCTTAGTGAGACCCCTTGGTGGCCATCGGGGCCTGGAGGAGGGGGAATGGGGAGTTGTTGTTTAATGGGTCCTGAGTTTCAGTTTGGGGTGATGGAAAGTTCTGGAGCTAGATGGAGGTGGTGGTCGCACAAGGATGTGAATGCGCTGGATGCCACTGACTTGTACACTTAAAAATGGCTGGAATGATACATTTTATGTTATGTATCTTTACTGCAATAATGAAAAATTGTGTGTGCCAAATCAATGCGCACAAAAAAACCCAAAGAACCTCCCCACCTCAACCCAGGGCTGGCCGTGGAGATGGAAGCAGGGCTGCATCTGTGGGGTTGTCCTGTGACTCCAGCCGTGTGGACAGCAAGCAAGCGGAGACCGGGTGCTAGGCAAGGCCTACAAGGGGCCACAGGACCTTGGGTGCTCTCTGAATTTAAGCGAGAATTTTCAAGTTCCTCTAACATCTGATGACAACTGAGAAGCCAAGGGCACAAAGGTGTCCCACGCTGACATTAGGGACCTGGCCCAGTTAGCTAAGACCCCTCCTGCCCTGCCCACCTCGCTTTCCTGTCTGTGCCACACTCTAGAATTTCACGTCAGTATTTGCTCATTACCTCTTGGCAGTTGTGTAAAATCTGTCTGTAATTTGTTGATTCGATTAATTTTTAATTCCTGGAAAGGTCAACGTTAATAAATAAACCAGGATAAAGGAGGGGAACCTGGTATCTGTGCTCACATTTAACTGCCTGTCATTGTCACTGTAGAGGGGACTTTCTTACATAATGACAGTTGTCAGGCAGTGACTCATCATCCATTTTCCTCTGAGCTATTTTATTGTAAAGACGATATTATAACATCTAGCAACATTTAAAAACAGTACCCATGATTCCACTGTCCTTAGACAAACATAGTTTTGGGGGGACATATTTGTAATCCTATTACATATTCAATCATGTTATTTTAACTTAAGAACGTATCAAAGCATTTTTCATGCTGTTACTGAGACGTCGTAATGGTCATTTTTAATAGCCTGTAATTTACCTGGCCATGGCTCCAGCTACCTTCTCGGTTTTCTGGTATCACATATCATTTTGCAAGAAAGCATTTTCATACTTTTTTCTTCCTTTGAATTATGTCATTCAAATACATTTCCGGAGCTGGGATGGTTTGTGCATTTTGACAACATTTAGTTATGTATTTGTGCAGTGCATTTTTTTTCACTTTGCTTTTCAGCAGCGCCCGTGTATGTGCTCATAATGATGATTTTTGCTCCGTGGTGTGCATTGTGCTCTAATCAGCTTATTACTGTGACAATTGTTTTCACTGTTTAGATTCTGAAAGGCAAGAATTTGGGAGAAGAAAATGTTGAATTGCTCAAGGGGAATGGAAACTTGGACAGAAAGACTGATCTTGAGATTATGCATAGAGATGAATGAAGGGATTTTACCTTAATGCTGGGATATTAACCTGTCTAACCACCGTCATTAGAGAGCCAGTAGTCGAGTTATTATTGGATTAGAAAGACCGAGCAGGGTAGGAATAACACTCACATTCCATTTCATCTAGAACACAAGAGCATTTTAGGTGAACAAGAAATTGCAGTAGAACAGTATCTTTCTTTGACTATGCCTAGGATAGGAACATCTTAGAAGACAAGGGATAGAATTGATTTTAAGAGTCAGAGTTTTTTTTTTTTTTTTTTTTTTTTTTGGCTAAATGTATTTCACGTCAAATTGTCCTTCAAGGACAATGGAAAGAAATTTGATGAGTTTCAGTTTGTCTTATGTCCTGGAATAGGACTGTCTCCACTAAGGACTGAAGAGGAAATGGGACAAGAAGGATGCGTTTTGGTATCTGAACCTTTTTTTTCCCCAGAGGCATGCATAATGTTAGAAGCACTGGGATCTGTTCCAGGATGACCAGAAAACATGTCAGCCATAGGAACCATCAAATAGTGACAATGAAGAAGGCAACAGGTGTCCCTCTTTCCCTCTCCCCATGACTTCGATCCCTACACTGTTCCCAGGACAAGCGTCTGTGGTACCATTTTTTTTTTTTTAAGATTTCATTTATTTATTTGACAGAGAGAGACACAGCGAGAGAGGGAACACAAGCAGGGGGGAGTGGGAGAGGGAGAAGCAGGCTTCCCGCGGATCAGGGAGCCCGATGCGGGGCTCGATCCCAGGACCCTGGGATCATGACCTGAGCCGAAGGCAGACACTTAACGACTGAGCCACCCAGGCGCCCCTCTGGTACCATTTTTAGTATTCCTAATTACGGGCTCCTGTATTTCTCCCTGCCGGTCTGGGAGGACCGTTATGATAGAGATAATGCCTGGTCGCCTTGCCCTGTACCAGGCATCTATTAAGACGCTCAGGTAATGATTTTTTAATGAACGAATATTGTTAGAAAGTAACAAATTGACAAAGGTTCGTTCACACGGAATGGTGATGAGTTCATTAATCTGCGAGTGTCAGTCACTGAGAGCAAGTTTGCAATGGGAGTCGGGAGAGGAGAGGGGCCATGGAAGATTGAGCAGGGACGATTTCTAGTGATGGACGATGGCACGGACAACAGAATGCCTTTGGAGTCACGTCACGGCTCTTGACTCTTGTTGGTTATGAGATTTCCCTTCTTGGAACCTCAGTTTGCTGCCTGAAATAAGATAACTATTCTCTATGGGGTCAAGATGCAGTGGAGCTCAAACGAAATTACCCAGCACATAGTAAGTGCTCAGTAAATGTTAGTTTCTTCCCTCTGCATCGCTTTGGGTTTATTTAAAACCGTGGCTGGGAGCTTTGCCTGCCTAGCCTGCCCCCCCCCCCCGCCCCCACCCCAGCGGAGCAGCCCTGGAGGACGCCTTCATCCACGCAGCTCTGGTAACAAGCATACTGAACGGCCGGCCTGAGTGGGCCGGTTACAGCCCTGCCTGCTCCTCCAAAGGCCCGTGGCCACTTCCTGAATCTTACCGGGGAAAGGGAAATTGTGGAATTCAAGCCAAGACAAGCAAGGGCAGGGTAGGAATTAGAGCTTGATTTTTCTAGTTAAACGTGTAGAACCTACCCTCATCTCAGAGAGTTGCATTTTGGCTGGGAATGTCGTAGGAATGGAAGGGCAAGGGGTTGCCGGCCCTTTGAGGTCGGAGCCAGATGGGTATTGCTGTGTATAAAGGCTTCCGTCTGGTTGTTAGAATATGGGAGCACGTGGGAGTTACAATGCATATATATTTAAGGATATTATTAATACTTTTCATCTGTAGGACTTTCATAGCTGGTATTTTTGTCTGTGTGAAGATTTTAATTATTTATTTGTCAGAGAGTGTGAGAGAGAGATGAGAGAGCACACGCAGGGAGAAGCGGGCTCCCCACTGAGCAGGGAGCCCGATGCGGGGCTCGACCCCAGGACCCTGGGATCATGACCTGAGCCGAAGGCAGACGCTTAACGACTGAGCCACCCAGGTGCCTCGTATGGTTGGTATTTTTAAGTGAACATCCATAATCTTACTTGTTTCTGACATTCTCTTCGTGTGTTTATGAATTCATTCAGCTCTTACTGAGCACTCCGTACTCAGCACTAGGGATACAAGGTGAGCAAGGAGTGGCCTGCTTGCAGGGAGCTTTCAGTCTAATGGAAGAATCCAGTATGTTAACAGATCCACTAGCATCCGCAAAGTACCCGTTGATGAGGGATGGGGATAGAGCTGTTATCAGATTTGGGATGTAGGCGTGAAGGACCATATGGCAGGTCACAAGGCTTAGCCTAGTCTGCGACTAGTTCATAATCCAGTTGATGACAAACTGTAATTCTAGTTTTAATAATTTTTCTATTTGAAAGTAATAAAGTATAATTATTTTCATGATACTGAATAATTTATACTTTTCACCAGTAGAAATTATCCTTCTCCATCGCACTGCACTTTAGTGAAATGTTAGTATACTAATAAAAGCCAATCTTTAATTTCCCTAACTTCAGAAAACTTATTAGACATACGGGTGTTACGGTTATAACCAAAGTGATGATTGAAAAGTTAATTATTCTGCTGGAGGTGAATAGATGCTGTAATGATGTGGGCAAGATACAGGCAATTAAAAATAACCAAATGTTTTAAATTTTAATTGTTTAATAAACAAAGCGATTCTCATTCTCTTGAGAGTCTGTAAATGTGTCCTTAAAGTGAGGTAGCTGTTTGACTGATGAGTTTGTAAGGTGAGGACTAGGAGGGTTTGGCTGATTGGCTGACTTTTTAAAAAGCAGGTGGGCTCATTAGAGCCAGAGGAGTGGGGGCCCCGGCTGTGAGCCAGGCTTGTGACCGGGGACACAGTGATGGTGGAGCTGGCTTTCTATTTGTCAGGGGAAAGCTGTAGCAGAGGTTCTTTTTTTTTTCTTTAAGATTTTATTTATTTATTCATGAAAGACAGAGAGAGAGAGAGAGAGGCAGAGGGAGAAGCGGGCTCCCAAGGAGCAGGGAGCCCGACGCGGGACTCGATCCCAGGACCCTGGGATCATGACCTGAGCCGAAGGCAGACGCTTAACCATCTGAGCCACCCAGGCGCCCTGTAGCAAAGGTTCTGGGTGTGGGCCTTCCCGTACACAATTCTGATGGTGAAGGAAAGGAGCAGGCGAGGTGCCCCAAGGAAAGGCTTGTCTCCCCCTTCTGCCCCGGCGACAGCTGTGTTCACAGGAGGGGCTGGTGGCGACGGGGCAGATCGCTGAGGGGCGCGGGGGTGACTGGGAGGAGTGGGACTGACGCTGGTGGAGGAGCTCATCCTGGAAAGGAAGAGGGTCTCCTTGTCCCTTGAGACGCTGAAGGTGGGGGAGAAACCCTGAGGTGGATTCACAGCCTTGGCGCTAGAGGGTTGGTTTTACATTCTTGCTGAAGCAGGAGGCGGGGTCCTCTGCAGACAGTGAGTGTGGCCGGTGTAGGGGTTGGACGCTTCTAGCAAGAGGACAGGGAGAGCTGCCGAGCGCTCGGCTGGTGTCCGGAGCTCATAGAATTGTAACGGTCCCACTTGGCACTGAGGGCACTTTCTGCACTAGGGGGCGGTAGAGTCAGTGGCCATTTCCCTGGAGGAGGTCCGGGGACAAGGGCGTTTTGCGAGCTGGTAGGGCACAGAGCGCATTTGGAAGGAAGGGTGTGAGGTTCAGCTCCCGGGCTGGTGGGGGAGGAATCCAGGGCAGAGGGCTGATTCGCTGGAAGTGAAGGGCAAGTTCAAGGAGCCACTGGGGGAGATGAGGCTTTAGAAGTGACACAAGCGTGGCAGGGAGGACAGGGGTCATCTGAAGACTCTGCTGGGCCAGCAGAGGTGATGATCTGGGACCCCGGGGGTGGGGGGTGGGGTGTGAGCGGAGGGTCCGAGAGGAGCAGACGTCTGGAAATCTTGAGGCTGCAGGGTTGGCACTCCGTGCTGTCCCTGTTGGGAGCATCTGCAGGACACGCTGGACCCCAGCTCAGGAGAGGTGAAGAGGGGGCGGCTGAAGGGCTGGTGGGGACTGGTGAGGAGGGAAACGCAGGTAAGTAGAGGCAGAGGCGAATAGAGACGCCGCTGGAGGGTGTTCATGGGCTGGAGGGGGAGCCTTCCCAGCACCTGCCTGGCCCGGGGTTCTGCCCAGTGACTGGACCTCCGGCTCCCCAACGAGCAGTGTTCACCCAGGCCCTCCCTTTCTCTTCTGTTCATGTGGTTTTCTGTCTGCATGGCTCTTTCACTGCCCGACCCCCCACCTCCAAGAATGCACAGCAGCAGCCCATCCGGGTGCAGAGGGAAGGGGCACCAGGGGCTGGGGCCGGGAGCTCGGAGGGACGCCCAGCAGTCCCTGGAGCAGAGCTCGAAGGGAGGCTGGCTGGCACATCATCACTCATCTCCTGTTGAGTGTGTGTGTGTTTTCAGAACGCGTGGTGCTGTGTCTCCTCACTTACTGGTGACACGAAATGTTTGCCACCTGCGGGGGGCTGGGAAGACAGAAGCTTCCAAACTCCTTTCTAACTTCTTTGAAAACTGACAGTCTTTGAATTGCTGAGTTTGGCACAAAATGGAAGGGTTTTCGTGAAAACCTCTGCAAGTTCAAGTAAAAGGCCAGGCATGCGATCAATTCTTCACGTTATGTTTCCACAGTGCAGGGAGAGTTGTTTGAAATTAAATAAAATTCTCACTTATGCCTGCATGGCTCATACCTGGTTTCCTGGGTGCCAGTGACTAAGAAAGAAGCTCTCAGAAGGTAAAATCTTTGAAATGGAAAACAACTCTAGAGCTCCTTCCCAGGGATGGACTTTCCACCCTGCTTTATTCAAGGGTCCACTTTCCCTAGCTGTGACTCCCCAGGAAACCCTCCAGAAGGTTGCTGGGTACACCCTGTCTTTTCTCGAATCTGTTTCCTGGTGGAGGGGGGCCTGCCTGCAGTGGGGCCCCTCCCCTACTTAGCTCATGTCATGCTTCCACCCTGGACCCACATAGCCTTTGTGGATTGGCTCCCACTATCTGTCTGACTCATTCCCTTTGCTCACTGCACCCCTAGCCGGAGCCCCCTCTTTGTTCCACAGATAAAGGAAGCATGCTCCTGCCTCAGGGCCTTTGCACTTGCCATTCTGTCTGAAGGCTCCGCCCTCTTGCATCCAGAGGCTTTTTTCTGACCATCCTTTTGAAACCCACTCTTAGTCGCTCTGTGTCCTAACTTGTCTTTATTTGATGACCAATTTATTTGTTGGTACTGGCACTGATCTCACTCCCAGGCAGCAGGCAGGACCTAGCTCTTGCGTGCCACTGAACCCGCAGTGCTAGATAGCACCCTCCAGAGGGAAAGCTCAGCGACCGCCCCTCCTGCTGCATCACTCAAAATTGTTCAGATCATGGCCCGACTCTCCTATCCAGAGGCTGGGCTGCTGCCCTCTTCCCAGAATGCACTCAGAGTAGGGGGGCTCTTTGGTGCGCAGACCACTGAGAGACCACTGAGGGTAGGGGGGCTCTTTGGTGCGCAGACCACTGAGAGACCACTGAGGGTAGGGGGGCTCTTTGGTGCGCAGACCGCTGAGAGAAACTCCTCTGGGGAGGCAGCTCTCCCATGCCTTCTCTGTCCTTCCTTCTCCGATGACCAGGTCCTCAGCTGGTGTGGGAGGGCAGACAGGAGCACCGATTCCGGGGTGAGTCGGGGATCCAGACTTCCTAGTTGGCGTGGCTCTGGCTATGTTTCTGAGCCTTTCTGTACCTCAGTTTCTTTATCTCTAAAATGATGACAGTAGTACCTGCCCCAGAAGGTGGCTGAGGGGACTGAACCAGTTAATACACGGCAGGCAGTTAGGATAGCCCCTGGCACGCAGTGAGCGCCCTGTTGCTGCTGATTTGGTATTTCTTCCGGTCTTTTGTGGAGGGTCCTGCTCACGCTCCAGCCCCTGTGCCAACCCCTCTTTCTTCTCTCCAGCCAGTGCTCTTGGGGCACTCAGACCACGTCCTCCCCTCTTTCTGATGGGCCTCGCTCCCTCTGTGTGGTCTTCGAGCCCCGACCCTGGGGCAGGTGGGTGGTCCAGGTGGGCTCCCGGCCCTTCCCAGCCTCTGTTTCCTGGTCTGTAGGGAGAAGTGACGACTCCCTCTCTCAGCTTGTTGTGAGTGTTCAGTGAGACACAGATGGAAGCAGTGGCACGTTCGGGACACAGCAGAGACTCCGTGAACCGTGGCTGCTGTGATTTATAACGTGGCCTCACCCCCACTTTCCTCGGAGCTCCCTCCTCTAGCCATTCACAGCTCGAACCTCACCCCCTCACCCCCAGAGGGCACCCAGGAAAGACTAGAACTGGCTCAGTCACACTGCAGCAAAGAAGTAGAGCCTGACATTTTGTGAAAACCTTCCTGTGACACATCTGTATTTTGTTGACATTAATTTGGCCAGCAGAAAAATTTCTTTAAATAAAACCACATTGGTTCCCTATACCAGGGTGGCTGAGCACTCTGCCTTACTATACAAGGTGCTGTCAGTAACTCTGCCAGGAAGGTCCCTTTCTTGTCCCCACTCTGTGGACGAAGAAACTGAGGTTTAGAGAACACAAGTGACTTGGTTATCTCTCTCTGTATGTTCAGAGTGAATATACCTGTGCTTTCTGTGTCCCCCCTTCCTCCTGCTATTGCTCACGACTTTTCCCTGCGCCTTGAGGCCTCAAGCCCCACGGATGGACTCGTGGGTGCTTCTGCTTGAGGAATCTGGGGCCAAAGGGCATTGCCGGCTGCACCCAGGGCCCACTTACCCAGCAGGCACAGCAGGCATGGTGCCAGGGGCCTTGTGACCTTTAGGGGCCCATGACAATGTTTAACCTCTTTGACAACCTGAATAAAACAAATGAGCTTTTAGATGGAAGAAAAGGTTTTTTTCTTTTAATTTTTTATTGTTATGTTAATCACCATACATGACCTCATTAGTTTGTGATGTAGTGTTCCATGGTTCATTGTTTCTGCATAACACCCAGTGCTCCACGCAGAACGTGCCCTCCTTAATACCCGTCACCAGGC
>NW_027397120.1:8539599-8556142 GCF_003265705.2 Callorhinus ursinus
GTCTCCCCTCTGACTTACTCCCCTTCATTCTTCCCCTCCTGCTAACTGGAAGAAAAGGTTTTAATAGATAATGTTCATATATTCATCTTTATACTCATGCGGTCAAAAAAGTTTAAAAAAATTTTTTTTAAGGAGGAAGTGGCCTGTGCTCAGTAGAGTAGTGGCCTGCCCTGATGTTTATGTCCTAGATCAAGAATCTGTGAACGTGCTAGGTTTCATGGCAGAGGGCCTCGAGGTTGCACACGGAATTAAGATTGCTAATCAGCTGACCTTAAAATAGAGAGATGACCCTGGGTTGTCTGGGGGGGCCCAGGGTAGACACAGGGGTCCTTAAAAGTGGAAGGGGGGGCACAGGACAGCTTGTGAGATGGCAACTGTTGCTGGCTTTGAGGCTGAAAGAAGGGGCCCTGAGCAGGGAATGTGGGCAGCCTCTAGAAGCTTCCAGAAGATGCACAGCTCTGCTGACACCTAGATCTCAGGACTTCTCATCTCCAGAATGGTAAGGTAATACATGTGTACTATTTAAACTGCTAAGTCTGTAGTGATTTTATGGCATCCATAGGAAACTCATAGCATCCACAAAGGCAAAAGTTTCTAGGGTCCCCAAAAGTCCTCACATGGCCTGGCTGCCCCGCGGCTTTGCTCTCTGATGCAAGGTCATGCCATGCTGGAGAGTTCCAGCTGAAGGCAGGGCCTGCCAGGTAGCTCCATGCTCGACGCGCATTTTAACTGAATGGAACTGGGGCCAATTCTCTTCTCTCTATTTAGGATTCTTGTGAGCCATTTCTTTGGTTCCTTTTGTCCTGGTCTCTTGAGTGACTCTTCCAGATTTAAAGGGCTTTAAATATCTTCTTTTTACTTTAAGTTCTCTGCAGTGGAGCTCCTTAACTAGGAGCTGCCTCATCCTTTACCCAAATTTATTGGACTTGGCCCCCAAAGTGGTATTTTTCCCCTCTTACCCGGTAGACATTTTTTACTGGAGGTAATGGAAACTGGATAATATTTCTAAGTTTATAACATTCCCTCCTATCGTCTGCATTTTCGGAAGGCCGTGGTAACTGGTCCAAAGTGAAAAATCTAATAAATCAATGGGCTGATTTTTCAGTGCCCAACATTTGTCTGTACTGAGAATATAGCAGACCCATTTAACCACGTAGCTGATTCCAGCAGAGAGAGGAGGCAGGATGGAGGGAGAGAACAAGGAGCATGTATTTTGTGTTCTTGAGTGCCATGGGTACCATGCCTATTAGAGACAAAAGGCAACACCCCCCCCATATTGTTTCAAGATGCTACAAAAGGCAAGTTTTAGACCTCTGGGGAGCAGTGGTCTTGCCAATATAGCTTGGCCACAGCCAGGATCTGAGCCTGCAAAGCTCTGTCAAGGAGGTGATGGGCAGGAAGAGAAAGCTGCCAGCCTCCTCATGGTTCCAGCAGAAAACTGGCCTAAACACTAGGAGAGATTGTTGGGCCCTTCCTTCTCTGATTGAAAAGGGATTTAATAGTGTGCTTTCCCTGCTTGTGTGAGAAAGTGGACAACCCTCAGTGCTATTTACAGCTGGGGTCGTGGCTTATTCGTGGTCCTTTGAGTTGATTGATTTTGCTCGTTTGCCATAGCCAGTGGTATTTGCCGAAGCAGATGATAGTTGTTGGTGAGGATTTGGGGAGAGTCTCTCCTGTGAGGTGGAAGGAGAGAAGAATCTGACCAGCAAGGCCAAGTGTCATGAAACTCCACTGTGCTAGAGCCCCGATGGGCGCCTCGGACCTTACCCTGTGTCCACCCAAAATTAGTTCTTTGTGATTTGAGCTACTCATGTTTTTGCCAGTTATTCCCTTCCTTGTCACTTTGCCTTTTGCTGTACAAAAACTTTGAATTTCTACGTGGCTAATGTAATCAGTCTCTGAAAGGTTTATGTCATACTTGGAAAGGCATTGTCCCTTCTGAGGATGTAAATAATTTCCCCCATATTTCCTTCGAGCGCTTTTATGATTTCGACTTCTGCATTGAAATCTTTGTACCGTTGTATTTTGGAATGTGTGTTGGCTTAGGTGTAACAGATCAAAGTCATTCTCCAGTGGCCACTAGGGTGTCCCAACATTATTTTTTCCCCCATCTTTTCTGCAACTGCTATGGCCTGAATGTCCATGTCCTCTCAAAGTTTGTATGTTAAATCCTAATACCTGATGTGGTAGTGTTTGTGGGTAGAGCCCTTGGGAAGAGATTAGGTCATGAGAGTGAAGCCCCCATGATTGGGATTATAAAAGAGGCCCCACCAAGCTCCCTAGCCCCTTCTGCCATGGGAGGTCATAAGGAGAATCTGCGACCTGTGGCACCCTGTGACCATCTCGGACTTCCCAGCCTCCAGAACCGTGAGAAATGAGTTGCTTTTATTTATAAGCCACCCAGTCTGTGCTGTTTGGTTATAGCAGCCCACAGGGACTCAGACTCCAACTGAAGGGATGCCAGCTTGATATTCTAAATTCCTGTCTTTCATAAATTCTAGATATGTCTTTGGTCAGATTTATGGTTTGCAAATAGTTTCTCCCAGTCTGTAGCTTCTTTTTTAATCTTTTCCACATTGGCTTCACATGTTAACCTCTTAGAGGAAAAGGTTTTAATTTCAACCAAGTCTACTTTATTGATTTTTTTTTTTTATTTCCTTTATGGGTTGTGTTTTGGGGTCATGTTTAAGAACTCTTTATTAAGCTCTAGATCCCAAAGACTTTCTTGTATAGTATCCTCTAAAGTTTTGTAGTTTTATGTTTTACATTTAAACGTATGATCCATTTTGAGTTAATTTTTATATAAACTGTTAAGTTTAGTGGGATTTAATGATATATCCGGTTAAACCTAATGCTGTATTAATTGTGTATAGATACGTATTTGCTTCCTCACCAAAGCTGAACAGACTATCTCTCCACCGTAAAATTGCTTTTGCACCTTTTTGTTTAAAGTCAGTTGGCCATGGGGCACCCAAGCTGGCTCAGTCAGTAGAACGTGGGATTCTTGATCTTGGGGTTTTAAGTTTGAGCCCCGCATTGGGCATAGAGAAAACTTAAACATAAAATCTTAAAAAAAAAAAAAAGTTGGCCGTATTTATGTGGGTTTATTTCTGAGTTCTCTGCTCTCTTCCACAGATCTGTGTGTCTGTCCCTCAGATCTGTGTGTCTGTCCCTCCATCCGTACTGCCTTGTCTTTATTAGTGTAGCTATATAATGTCTTGAAACAGGGTAGATGGATTTCTCTCACTTCATTCCCTTTTCAAAATTGTTTTAGCAATTCTAGTTCCTTTGCCTTCCTATATTAATTTTAGAATAATATTGTTTATATCTATAAAAAAAGTCTTAAGAGGATTTAACAGGAATTGCATTAAACCTGTCTATTAACTTAGGGAGAATCGACAGCTTCCCCACACTGAATCTTCTAATCCACAAACAGGGAATGGTTTCTCATTTATTTATAGTTCTTGATCTCCCTCACCAGTGTTTAGAGTTTTTTAGTGTACAAATCCAGTACATGTTTTGTTAGATTTACACCTAAGAATTTCCTCTCTTTTGAGCACACGTGAATGGTACTGTTTGCTAATATTTGATTAAGGATTTTTGCATTAATATTCATATGTGACATTAGGTTAAAGTTTCCCTTCTGTGAGCAATCTGTTGATTTTTGGTATCGAATCTTCCACAAGTGAGGGAGGGAGGATTTCCTTGCTTTTCTATGCTTGGAGTACGTCCAGGCATGAGCTTTCTGTGGGGCTGGGGGGGAGCTCTTGCATGACTGCCTCTGCACCAGTCCTCAGGCTGTTTAGATTTTCTGTCTCTTTAGTTGGTTTTGATAAATTCTATTGTCCTAGAACATTTGTGTTTTGAAATATATTCATATTCGATTCAGCAAAATTGTTTAAGGATTCATTTCTTCTGGCCAGTGATTATTTTCTCATGATTTTGAAGTGTTTGTGCATTTCCTTCTTTTACTTCACTAGACTATCTAATGTCTATCTTACCATTTTCCCCTCCTTTATTTATTTTTAATTTAAAAAATTTTTTTTATTTATTTATTTGACAGAGAGAGAGAGAGCACACAAGCAGGGGGAGAGGCAGAGGGAGAGGGAGAAGCAAGCTCCCTGCTGATCAGGGAGCCCGATGTGGGGCTCGATCCCAGGACTCCGAGATCATGACCTGAACCGAAGGTAGATGCTTAACTGACTTGAGCCACCCAGGAACCCGTCCCCTTCTTTTTTTTTTTTTTTAAAGATTTATTTATTTTAGAGAGAGAGAGAGTGCACGCGCACATGAGTGGGGGAGGGGCAGAGGGAGAGAATCTTCAAGCTGACTTCCCACTGAGCGTGGAGCCGGATGCAGGGCTTAATCTCATGACCATGAGGTCACGACCTGAGCAGAAACCAAAAGTTGGATGCTCAACTGACTGAGCCACCCAGGCACCCCTTTCCCTTCCTTTTTTAAGAATAGCAATCCTTGGAATTATTTATTAGTTCTGCTCTTTTTCTGTTTTTGAATTCATTAATTTCTGTGGATCGATTCTTTCCTTTTGCTTTGTTTAGATTTATTATTCCACTAACTCTCTGAGTTGGACTCTTCATTCATTCATTTATTTTTCTCCCTCTTATTTAGTGATACCACTTTGTAAGACTGAGAAACCTCTGCTAAGTACTGCTTACCTCTGTCCTGGTGGTGCCGACATAGGATGTGTTATTACTGTTGTTTTCTAGATGCTCTTTAGTTTCGATTTTGGTTTTCTCTTGGATCAGAGATTGTTTAGGAGACTGATTTACGTTTCCTGGGGCAAGTGCGTTTTGGATTTTTGATTTCATACATGGCTTATTGTATCAGAGAATATTGTCTCTACTTTCTAATTTCTTGGTACTTGGGAAGTTTCTTTTGAGATCTAAAATAGAAGGACTATTTTTGTTTTCAGACTACAGAACACATGTATAGCTGTTGGATTTACCTTATTAGTTATGGTGTTTAATCTCCTTTATGCTGATCCATCATGGCCGAGGGAGACTGTCTCTCTCCATCCTGTGTCTCCTCTAATTTGTTTCATTAATGTTGGTGCTATGTTTTAGCGCATAGAGATTCATAACTGCTTAATGCCTTATTGTGAGCTCTGTCCTTTGGAATCACATTATCACATAGTGCCATTCTTTGTCTGGCTTAATGCTTTTTTAACATGCAGACTTTACAATTGCAATCCTCGCTTTTTCTGTGTTTGCATTTGCTGATATCCATGTGCCCCTACTTCTGTTTCATTGTTTCTGACTCACTTTGTGTGTTTTTTGTGTATATCCACAGAGTTGTGTTTCCTCTGATGATTAGGAAGGTCTGTAATGTAGTTCTTGTGGCTCTTTCTCTGACTACAATTTTCTATAATGCCCCAATACAGTATTTCTTCAGACACTACTGATGAACACCCTGTTATGAACAAATGATTAAATGTGTGTAATTCTCCTTCATATCCTCCCCTCTCCCTCTGCTCCTTCCAATTTTAGCTGACTTGTACCTGGCTTACTGTTCACCTCTGCGTGGTAAATGTTCCTAAACCTCCACTACCTAATTTATTACTTTTAATATCTTTTAATTGCCCTTCTCCTTCTTTAGCTATTTGGGGCGGATTAAAAAGCACCAGGATACCTGGGTTTGGGGTCTGAACTGGGAAAGCCTCTTGAACTTTCTATGCTCAGTAGCACCATCTTCCCAAGGAGCCGCCTTCTGTGCATGGGACAGGCTGCGAACTGTCCGTCCTCTGTGTGACCCCGAGCGAGCCACCGGACTTCATTGCTTCTGTTTCTTTATGCAAAATGGGAATAATGATTGTTACTGACCTCATAGTGTTGATTAAATGAAATAAAATAAGTAACAGAGCTAGAAGTGTGGCTGGCACAAAATTCCCGTCCGGTAGGTGTTCCTGATTATACCCGATGATCCTGGTTCCTGGAACCAAATGAAGCTGTAGTGGAAAGTGGGCATCCCAGAGGGTGTGCACACTAGATACCTCTGAGGGCTGTAAGGAAAACCATGGAGCCCTCTTCCCCCCCTCCGCAAGAGCCCTTTCTGCAGCAGAGACGGTGCACTAGAAATAATGGAGTTTATATGGGCAGACCTCACAAAACCCAAGCAGCATGGAACCAGAACAACGAAAACTGACAACAATCCTAATAAAAACATCAGCATCAGCATGTTACATCCGATATTCAAGTACGTAAAAGGGTACTACTTTGAACAGAAGGCTGAAGTTAGCTTGGAAGGGTTGAGGCTGCTATGTTAGGTTTGGGAGACAGGGATAGGTCGGACATCGCCGTCAGAAGGTAGGGTGGAGGTTAGCAGCTGCGACTCCAGCCAGATGTCATGGGGACAGAGATGAAAGCTTTGGATCATTATCTTTTGCCTGTTTCTTTTGTGCAAAGATAGTAAATAACTGTGCAACGACCACTTCCAAGTTAGAGTGCGTGGCCAAACTGCGCAGAGAGGAAGAAGGAGGGTGGGTGTTGTGTTGGGATCCTCGATGGCCTGCTGCATCCAGCTGAGCTCGTGCGGCTTCCGTTTGGCTACTGTGACTCAGTGGTACAAACATTAACAGGCTGGGAGACCGTCGTGTATGGACCACAGTGAATTCTGCCTTCTACTGGCATTATTCCTCTCTGTACACACACACACACACACACACTGAGTATCTGTGTATAACACAGGTGCGAGGGCCTCTGTGAAACTTAGCCAGTGGATTCTCTGTATTACCAAGTCCATTCTGAATTGTGGTCTCAAGGCACAGCTGAGGTCCAGAAAAATGAGTGCTTTCCCCTCATAGTCCTCTACTCAGAATCTTCTGGTCTTTTTGGAATTTCTGGTAGGTGTCCAACCATCTCAGCAGAAATTTCCAAACCATGTTTGGTAATTCTGATTTGGGAGAAAGGAGACTTTCAAACAGGAAAAGACATGATTTGGCGGGGTCCATGTTCTCCCCGCGTGGGCTTGGCCGCTTCCACCCACGCTGGCAAAATGGCAGCCCGCAGCCAGGCCTGGGCATCATTCTGCATTTGCCGCTGCCCTGTTTCATTATAGAACGGTCATGATGAAAATCACGACCACGTGGTGAGCTCCTTCAGTAGCAAGTACATCACATATACTAACTTTGTGCCTTACGACAGCCCTGGAAGTCAGAATTCAACAACGCACCTTTACAGGGAACCATGCGGAATTAGGACAAGGCAGAGTGGGCCTCTGGGCCCAGGTCTGTGGCCCGATCCCAGGACGCCATCTGCTGCAGGAATTGTGGCCAGCAGCTCTGCATGCCCCGAGACACTCCAGCTTGGCCTGGGAACATCTACTTCTCCCGGTGATGTGGATTGTGCTCCCTCCATACCATCTCTCATGCCTGGTAGGAAGGTTCCTGTTTTCTTGTTAGAAAGAGAGACTTTGGGGGAGACTTTCCATGTGGTGCTAGCTTCAGTCTGGGTGGAGGGAGTGGTTGAGCGCATGTTCTTTTTCTAAGCATCTTTTTAAAGTTAACATCTTTGCTAAGTTTCAGAAAGCCACTGTTTTTCTTCTTTTTGAATAGCCTTCTGGTCTCCCGTGTTTCTTTAAAGTCTATTTAAAAAAATAACAGCAGCGCGGCCAACAGACCAGTCAACTGGCAATGCATTTAGAACACAAGGCAGGCAATAGGAAGTAAAAAGCAAAATGCTTTCCAGTTTTCCTCATATGAAATTCCACTGACTTTCTCTCCAGGGTCGCATAGTAAAATGTGAACTCTTAAAAGAAAAATAAAAAAGAATCCTTGTTTTTTTGATCCTGCTTTGAATTTATAACTGGGATGTAAATTGGCCTCAATTCTTGCATGCCTTGATGAAAATGACCCTAACCTGGGCGGGGAAATTGAGAAAGTGCCAGAGCACAGCAGACATGAGAAAGAAATATGGGCATTAATTTTTAAAAACCATGGGTGTAGCTTTAAAAGTCAAATAGCACTACTTATACTTAAAAATAGTAGCCTCCAGGGGCGTCTGGGTGGCTCAGTTGGTTAAGCATCCGACTCTTGATCTCAGCTCAGGTCTTGATCTAAGGGTCGTGAGTTCAAGCCTGGAGTTGGGCTCCACGCCGAGTGTGGAGCCTAGTTAAAAAAAAAAAAATAGTAACCTCTGTCCCATACCCTGGGTCTTGATTCCTGGTGCCCCGCTACTGCTGCAAACCCTTTAGCCGTCTCTTCTATTTTATTTATCTTAATGCCTGTATTTCTGAACGAATGCTTTTAGTACTCTTGCATGATTGTTTTATTTTATTTATTTATTTTTTAAGATTTTGTTTATTTATTTTAGAGAGAGAGAGAGAGAGAGAGAGAGCAGGAGGAGGAGCAGGGTGGGGGGGGAGGAAGGGGGAAAGAATCTCGAGCAGTCTCCCGGCTGAGCACGGAGCCTGACATGGAGCTCAGTCTCACAACCCTGAGATCATGACCTGAGCTGAAACCTAGAGTTGGATGCTTAACCGAGTGTGCCACCCAGGTGCCTTTCTTGCCTGATTGTTTTAAGTTAGTTATTATCTGTCCACTTTCTACTGTGAAAGCTGAGAATGTCTTTTTTTTTTTTTTTAAGATTTTACTCATTTATTTGAGAGAGACAAATAGTGTGAATAGGGAGAGGGGAAGAGGGAGAGGGAGAGAATCTCAAGCAGCCTCCAGGCTGAGCATGGAGCCCAACACGGGGCTTGATGTCACAACCCTGAGATCATGACCTGAACCGAAATCAAGAGTTGGACATTTAACCAACTGAGCCACCCAGGTGCCCCGAGAATGTTTTTTATTGACTTACCTCCAATGGGAATGCACACACACGTACACACGTACACACGTACACACACACACACACACTCATTTTGTCTGTCTCTGTCTCTGCGTCTCCTCCCATCCTCTCATGGGAGTTATGTTACCAATTTTAGCTAAATCAGTATTTAATGTTTGCATCGTGGTCATATAGCTGGGTCACATGATATACTATAATTATATTCTTTCCTCTGTAGCTTTTTTGCTTTTCCTGGAGGTAACAATCCCTTCTTTTTAATGGTTCCTTGGTTTTCTCGGTGCCTATTGCCAGTTCACTCCAAAGCTTTCTCATAGACCTGAAAATCTCCCCTGAATACATCTATAATATCAAAATTGGGTCTTATTCTTGTCTTCCCGGAGACCCCTCCTGGAGCCATGGGGCCTCTGCTGGGATCTGAGCTTGTCTGGTCTGCAGGCCCATGGCCGAGCTCTGGCCGGCCAGTACTCCTGCTGGAACTCTCTTCACCTGCCTCCTGAGTTGGATTCTGTGTTTCTTGGATCCCATGTCTGTCGGTTTTTCCATTTATTTTGGTGGCATCTGTCTTCTGGGAATGGAGCTTGGGAGGTAAAATTTTGGATTCCTGGAATGTCAGCATAGGCATTTTTGTCGGGCTTACCCTTGATGGGTAGTTTGGAAATAATTTTCCCTAACAATTTTTTTTTTTTGATGTACTGTTCCATGATTCATTGTTTGTGCATAACACCCAGTGCTCCACGCAGAACGTGCCCTCTTTAATACCCATCACCAGGCTAACCCATCCCCCCCTCCCCTCTAGAACCCTCAGTTTGTTTTTCAGAGTCCATCGTCTCTCATGGTTCATCTGCCCCTCTGATTTACTCCCCTTCATTCTTCCCCTCCTGCTATCTTCTTTTTTTTTTCTTAACATATATTGCATTATTTGTTTCAGAGGTACAGATCTGTGATTCAACAGTCTTGCACAATTCACAGCACTCACCATAGCACATACCCTCCCCAATGTCTGTCACCCAGCCACCCCATCCCTCCCACCCCCCCCACTCCAGCAACGCTCAGTTTGTTTCCTGAGATTAAGAATTCCTCATATCGGTGAGGTCATATGACACATGTCTTTCTCTGATTGACTTATTTCACTCAACATAACACCCTCCAGTTCCATCCACGTCGTTGCAAAGGGCAAGATCTCATTCCTTTTGATGGCTGCATAATATTCCATTGTGTATATATACCACATCTTCTTTATCCATTCATCTGTCGATGGACATCGTGGCTCTTTCCACACAGTTTGGCTGTTGTGGACATTGCTGCTATAAACATCGGGGTGCACGTACCCCTTCGGATCCCTACATTTGTATCTTCGTGGTAAATACCCAGTAGTGCAATTACTGGATCGTATGGTAGCTCTCTTTTCAACTGTTTGAGGAACCTCCATACTGTTTTCCAGAGTGGCTGCACCAGCTTGCATTCCCACCAACAGTGTAGGAGGGTTCCCCTTTTTCTGCATCCCCGCCAACATCTGTCATTTCCTGACTTGTTAATTTTAGCCTTTCTGACTCAAGTGAGGTGGTATCTCATTGAGGTTTTGATTTGGATTTCCCTGACGCCGAGCGATGTTGAGCACCTTTTCATGGGTCTTTTGGCCATTTGGATGCCTTTTTTGGAAAAATGTGTGTTCATGTCTTCTGCCCATTTTTTGATTGAATTAGTTGTTCTTTGGGTGTTGAGTTTGACAAGTTCTTTATAGATTTTGGATACTAGCCCTTTATCTGATATGTCATTTGCAAATATTTTCTCCCATTCTGTCGGTTGTCTTTTGCTTTTGTGGACTGTTTCTTTTGCTGTGCAAAAGCTTTTTATCTTGATGAAATCCCAATAGTTCATTTTTGCCCTGGCTTCCCTTGCCTTTGGCGATGTTTCTAGGAAGAAGTTGCTGCGGCTGAGGTCGAAGAGGTTGCTGCCTGTGTTCTCCTTTAGGATTCTGATGGACTCCTGTCTCACGTTTAGGTCTTTCAACCATTTGGAGTCTATTTTCGTGTGTGGTGTAAGGAAGTGGTCCAGTTTCATTCTTCTGCATGTGGCTGTCCAATTTTCCCAACACCATTTGTTGAAGAGACTGTCTTTTTTCCACTGGACATTCTTTCCTGCTTTGTCAAAGATGAGTTGACCATAGAGTTGAGGGTCCATTTCTGGGCTCTCTATTCTATTCCATTGATCTATGTGTCTGTTTTTGTGCCAGTACCATACTGTTTTGATGATGACAGCTTTGTCATAGAGCTGGAAGTCTGGAATTGTGATGCCGCCAGCTTTACTTTTCTTTTTCAACATTCCTCTGGCTATTCGGGGTCTCTTCTGGTTCCATAAATATTTTAGGATTATTTGTTCCATTTCTTTGAAAAAAGTGGATGGTATTTTGATGGGGATTGCATTGAATGTGTAGATTGCTCTAGGTAGCATTGACATCTTCACAATGTTCTTCTAATCCATGAGCATGGAACGTTTTTCCATTTCTTTGTGTCTTCTTCAGTTTCTTTCATGAGTATTTTATAGTTTTCTGCGTACAGATCCTTTGCCTCTTTGGTTAAATTTATTCCTAGGTATCTAATGGTTTTGGGTGCAATTGTAAATGGGATCGACTCCTTGATTTGTCTCTCTTCTTTCTTGTTGTTGGTGTATAGGAATGCCACTGATTTCTGTGCATTGATTTTTTATCCTGCTACTTTCCCGAATTCCTGTATGAGTTCCAGCAATTTTGGGGTGGAGTCTTTTGGGTTTCCCACATACAGTATCATATCATCTGCAAAGAGTGAGAGTTTGACTTCCTCCTTGCCGATTTGGATGCCTTTGATTACTTTTTGTTGTCTGATTGCTGTGGCTAGGACTTCCAATACTATGTTGAATAGCAGTGGTGAGAGTGGACATCCCTGCCGCGTTCCTGACCTTAGGGGAAAAGCTCTCAGCTTTTCCCCATTGAGAATGATATTCGCTGTAGGTTTTTCATAGATGGCTTTTATGATAATTGAGGTATGTACCCTCTATCCCTATACTCTGAAGAGTTTTGATCAAGAAAGGGTGCTGTACTTTGTCAAATGCTTTTTCTGCATCTGTTGAGAGGATCATATGATTCTTGTTCTTTCTTTTGTTAATGTACTGTATCACGTTGATTGATTTGCGGATGTTGAACCAGCCTTGCAGCCCAGGGATAAATCCCACTTGGTCATGGTGAATAATCCTTTTAATGTACTGTTGGATCCTATTGGCTAGTATTTTGGTGAGAATTTTTGCATCCATGTTCATCAAGGATATTGGCCTGTAATTCTCCTTTTTGATGGGGTCTTTGTCTGGTTTGGGGATCAAGGTAATGGTGGCCTCATAAAAGGAGTTTGGAAGTTTTCCTTCCATTTCTATTTTTTGGAACAGTTTCAGGAGAATAGGTATTAATTCTTCTTGAAATGTCTGATAGAATTCCCCTGGGAAGCCATCTGGCCCTGGGCTTTTGTTTGTTGGGAGATTTTTGATGACTGTTTCAATTTCCTTAGTGGTTATAGGTCTGTTCAGGTTTTCTGTTTCTTCCTGGTTCAATTTTGGTAGTTGATACGTCTCTAGGAAAGCACCTATTTCTTCCAGGTTATCTAATTTGCTGGCATAGAATTGCTCATAATATGTTCTTATAATTGTTTGTATTTCTTTGGTGTTGGTTGTGATCTCTCCTCTTTCATTCATGATTTTGTTGATTTGGGTCATTTCTCTTTTCTTCTTGATCAGTCTGGCCGGGGGTTTATCAATCTTGTTAATTCTTTCAAGGAACCAGCTCCTAGTTTCGTGGATCTGTTCTACTGTTCTTTTGGTTTCTAGTTCATTGATTTCTGCTCTGATCTCTATTATTTCTCTTCTCCTGCTGGGTTTAGGCTTTATTTGCTGTTTTTTCTCTAGCTCCTTTAGGCATAGGATTAGGTTGTGTATTTGAGACCTTTCTTGTTTCTTGAGGAAAGCTTGTATTGCTATATGCTTTCCTCTCAGGACTGCCTTTGCTGTATCCCAAAGATTTTGAACAGTTGTGTTTTCATTTTCATTGGTTTCCATGAATTTTTTAAATTTTTCTTTAATTTCCTGGTTGACCCATGCATTGTTTAGTAGGATGCTCTTCAGCTTCCATGTATTTGAGTTCTTTCCGACTTTCCTCTTGTGATTGAGTTCTAGTTTCCAAGCATTGTGGTCTGAAAATATGCAGGGAATGATCCCCCTCTTTTCATACCGGTTGAGACCTGATTTGTGACCTAGGATGTGATCGATTCTGGAGAATGTTCCATGGGCACTAGAGAAGAATGTGTATTCCGTTGCTTTGGGATGGAATATTCTGAATATGTCTGTGAAGTCCATTTGGTCCAGTGTGTCATTTAAAGTCTTTATTTCCTTGTTGATCTTTTGCTTAGATGATCTGTCCATTTCAGTCAGGGGGGTGTTAAAGTCCCCCACTATTATTGTATTGTTGTCAATGTGTTTCTTTGCTTTTGTTATTAATTGCCTTATATAATTGGCTGCTCCCATGTTCGGGGCATAGATATTTACAATTGTTAGATCTTCTTGTTGGATAGACCCTTTAAGCAGGATATAGTGTCCTTCTTCATCTCTTATTACAGTCTTTGTTTTAAAATCTAATTTGTCTGATATAAGGATTGCCACCCCAGCTTTCTTTTGGTGTCCATTAGCATGGTAAGTGGTTTTCCACCCCGTCACTTTCAATCTGGGGGTGTCTTTGGGACTAAAATGAGTCTCTTGCAGACAGCATATGGATGGGTCTTGTTTTTTAATCCAATCTGATAGCCTGTGTCTTTTGATTGGGGCATTGAGCCCACTTACATTCGGGGTAACTATTGAAACGTATGAATTTAATGCCATTGTATTGCCTGTAAGGTGACTGTTTCTGTATATTGTCTGTGTTCCTTTCTGGGCTATGCTGCTTTTAGGCTCTGTCTTTGCTTAGAGGACCCCTTTCAATATTTCTTGGAGGGCTGGTTTCGTGTTTGCAAATTCCTTTAGTTTTTGTTTGTCCTGGAAGCTTTTTATCTCTCCTTCTATTTTCAATGATAGCCTAGCTGGATATAGTATTCTTGGCTGCATATTTTTCTCGTTTAGTGGTCTGAAGATACCATGCCAGTCCTTTCTGGCCTGCCAGGTCTCTGTGGACAGGTCTGTTGCCAATCTAATGTTTCTACCATTGTAGGTTACATATCTCTTCTCCCGATCTGCTTTCAGGATTTTCTCTTTGTCTCTGAGACTCGTAAGTTTCACTATTAGATGTCGGGCTGTCGACCTATTTTTATTGATTTTGAGAGGGGTTCTCTGTGCCTCCTGGATTTTGATGCCTGTTTCCTTCCCCACATTAGGGACGTTCTCTGCTATTATTTGCTCCAATATACCTTCTGCCCCTCTCTCTCTTTCTTCTTCTTCTGGGATCCCAATTATTCTAATGTTGTTTTGTCTTATCGTATCGCTTATCTCTCGAATTCTGCCCTCATGATCCAGTAGTTATCTCTCTTTTTCTCAGCTTCTTTATTTTCCATCATTTGGTCTTCTATATCGCTAATTCTCTCTTCTGCCTCATTTATCCTAGCAGTTAGTGCCCCCATTTTCGATTGCACCACATGAATAGCCTTTTTGATTTCGACTTGGTTAGATTTTAGTTCTTTTTATTTCTCCAGGAAGGGTGACTCTAATAACTTCCATGCTTTTTTCAAGCTCAACTAGTATCATTAAAATCATGATTCTGAACTCTAGGTCCAACATCGTACTAATGTCCGTATTGAGTAGGTCCCTGGCAGACGGTACTACCTCTTGTTCTTTTTGCTGAGGTGATTGTTTTCGTCTTGTCATTTTGTCCAGAGGAGAACAGATGAATGAGAGAACAGAATGCGAACAGGTTAACAACGTCCCCAGCAAATATCCTCTAAACAAATCAGAAAAGACCTGAAGCTAGGGGAAAAGAAAGGGAAAGAAAGAGAAAAAAAAAGAAAAAGATAAAAACAAACAAAAACAGAACAACAAAAATCAGAATATGATTGAATATCAGCAGGCTAGTGCATAGATCAGTGTCACACACTAGATTTTGGGTGTATTTTGGTCTGTTAGAAGAAAGTGCCTCCTAAAATTTTAAGGAAAGAAAGACTTATATATGTAGAAAATAAGGGTTGATACAATGAAGGGATGGAAGATGACTGTAAAGATGAAAATTATAAATGATTTTATAAAAGGACTTGATAAGAAGTTGT
Organism: Callorhinus ursinus; assembly: GCF_003265705.2. NCBI lineage: Eukaryota > Metazoa > Chordata > Mammalia > Carnivora > Otariidae > Callorhinus > Callorhinus ursinus. The sequence goes on from NW_027397120.1 coordinate 8,554,670, forward strand.
TTAGGTCACCTGGGTGGCTCAGTCGTTAAGCGTCTGCCTTCGGCCCAGGTCGTGATCCCAGGGTCCTGGGTTTGAGCCTCGCATCGGGCCTCCTGGTCAGCGGGAATCCTGCTTCTCTCTCTTCCACTCCCCCTGCTTGTGTTCCCTCTCTCGCCGTGTTTCTCTCTGTCAAATAAATAAAATGTATTAAAAAATATTTTAAAAAATATAAGAAGTTGTTTGGAAAAGGAAAAGAAGATTTAAAAAAAGAAAAAAAAAGGGAGAGAATGTGATCAGGCAGGAGACTAGAACAAAGCCATACATTAGTGATTTAGGGTGTATTTTGATCTGTTAGAAGAAAGTGTATCTCAAAATTTTAAGGAGAGAACAACTTATATATATATATGCCAAAAATAAGGGTAAGTACTATGAAGGGATAGAATATGACTCTCAAAATGAAAAATAAAAAAATTTTTTTAAAAAAGGGATTGATAAGATGTTGTTTGAAAAAGGGAAAAAGAAAAATAAAAAAAAAAACAGTTAAAAAAATTAACTTTGAAAAACTAAAGAATCATGGTAAAAAAAAAGCCATGAATTCTATGTGCAGTATTCCCCTAGCGCTGGAGTTCTCCTTGATTGGTAAACTTGGTTGTTGGCTGGCTGTTCGTGCTGATCTTCTGGGGGAGGGGCCTGTTGCCGTGGTTCCCAATGTCTTTGCCGGAGGCGGAATTGCCCCGCCCTTGCGGGTCCGGGCTAAGCAAGCTGCTCGGGTTTGCTCTCAGGAGCTTTTGTTCCCTGCAAGCTCTGGTACAGCTTTGGAGGACCAGGGTGAAAATGGCGGCCTCCCAATCCCCACCCGGAGGAGCTGAGAACTCGGGGCCCCGCTCCTCAGTGTGCCCCCAGAGAAAAGCAGTCACTCCCGTGTCCCCGGTCTCCGGCCGCACTCCGTGCTCACCCAGCCTGTGACCGAGCGTTTCTATCTCTGGCACCCGACCCCGTGTGGAGTCTCCAAACCCAGCAGATCCCTGCGGTGCGCTCCCGCGCCGCTCCCCCCGGGGGAGGAATGGGAGTCTCCCCGGATCTGCCGCTTGTTGGGTCCCTGCTGGAGGAGCAGGGGCCCGACTGGGCCGCGGATCACAGTTTATGGCCACTCCGAGCTGAGAGCCCGCGCCTCGGCTCCGTCTCCGCAGCCGGCTTCCCCGCTCCGATCCCTGGGAGCTCTGCCGCACTCAGGCACCCCCGGTCTTTCTGTGACCCCGAGGGTCCTGAGACCACACTGTCCCGCGAGGGTTCCACCCCCCGCTTAGCCACTGGAGCGACGTCCCTCAGCGGAGCCAACTTCTAAAAGGTCCGATTTTGTGCTCGCGGCTCTAGCACTTGCCAGAAGCGGCCAACGGAGGCCCCCTCCCCCGCCGTCTATCTTCCCGAATATCGCCTCGGATTCACTTCTCCGCACGTCCTACTTTCCAGTAAGTGGTCGCTTCTCTGTTCAGA
>NW_027397120.1:8556542-8606847 GCF_003265705.2 Callorhinus ursinus
CGGAGACCACACTGTCCCGCGAGGGTCCCCCCCACCTCCGGCTTAGCCACTGGAGCGACGTCCCTCCGCCGAGCCGACTTCTAAAAGTTCCGATTTTGTGCTCCGCGGCTCTATCACTTGCCAGAAGCGGCCGACGGAGGCCCCCTCCCCCGCCGTCTATCCTCCCGAATATCGCCTCGGATTCACTTCTCCGCACGTCCTACCTTCCAGTAAGTGGTCGCTTCTCTGTTCAGAGAGTTGTTGCTACTCTCCTCTTCGATCTCCTGTTGAGTTCGTAGGTGTTCAGAATGGTTTGATCCCTATTCAGCTGAATTCCTGAGACCAGATGAAATCCAGGTCTCCTACTCCTCTGCCATCTTGCTCCCTTCCCTAACAATTTTTAACAGCTTTATTTAGATAATGGTTCTCATACCATATAATTCACCCATTTCCTGTGTACACAATTCACTGGTGTTTAATATATTCATGGAGTTGTGGTATCATCACAATAACCAATTTGAGAGCATTTTCATCACCCTGAAAAGAAACCCCTTAGGTGGAAACATTTTCCATTGCCTCTTTACCTTCGGTGTTACAATATAGGCATCTGAGGGTACTCATACTTGTAACTTTTTGAATTATTTTTCCGAAGTAAAGTTTTAGGGTTTTTTCTATATCCCTTATGCTAAAAACTACCCAATGTGTGCCGTGTAACGGGCACTTGACATGACCTGGAAATATGGAAAATTGTATTTTTCAGTTTGGGGAAGTTCTAATTTTTCTTCTTCTTCCTCCTCCTCTTGTACCTTTTCCTCTCCTATTCTCTCCATTTCTCCTGCCAATTTTTTTGAAATTACTATTATTTGCATGTTGAATCTCTTGCATTAATTTTTTCCTTCTGGCTTAAAATGCTAACCAATCTTCACCTTGTTCCCTCCTTTTCATCCTTCATATTTCAGCTCACACACCGCCTCCCCAGGAACACCTTCCCTGTGCAGCCCTAGACTAAGTCAGCCCATCCCCACCCCCACCATTTATAAGCTGTGTGTGTTTTCCCTTCGGATAATGTCACAGTTGCAGTCTGGTAATTACTTGTATAATTAGTTATACAATCCCTGTCTTCCCCAGCAGACAAGCTCTCCGAGGAGGAGAGCCAGGTTTGCATTGGGCTTCCCTCTGCCCCAGTGCCCGGCACACCCTCCCCCTAGCTGCTACTGACAAATATTCGGTGCATGAGGGAACGAGGGTGGTATGTGCTAGGAAGAGCAGAGTTTGAGCTGAGGTTGGCACAGTTTATGAAGACAAGTTTCAGTAAGCAGAAAAACGATGTTCACCCTGTCCAGGGGCTGTCCAGAACATTTGGAGAAAGCCAGTTTCTGTTCACGGAACAGCTGTTTATCGCACGAGGCTGTCAGGTGGCTGAGCTGTGTTCCGTGAGGTCACTACAGCCCCCACCTTCTTCATGGGTCATGTATTTGTTTCTGAGTCCTTCCTTTTATTTAGGCAAATTAATGGGAGCATGTGGAGGGAGCTTGTATCATGTGATACCCATCCTGATAGGTAAACTGTCATATAAGCCCTGGAAAACTCTGTGCCTCGGTTTCCTCACTAATTAATCAGCAGTGACTCTTGCCCCTTCCTCAAAATGGGTTTGAACAAAGCAAATGGAGAATTACCGTGTGTTTTTGAATTGTCAGTTTGGGATTTCTAAACTTCAGTACTGACGGCACCTTGGGCTGGAGACCTCTTTGCTAGGGAGTCTGTCCTCTGCATTTTAGGATGTTCTGTGGCATTCCTGGCCTCTGTCCGCTAGGGGGCCCCCTGGTAGCACCCTACTTGGCACCCTAACCCCAATTCATGAGTCAGCAATGTCTCTAGATGTTGCCAAATGTCCCCTGGGGGGCAAAATCACCCCTAGTTGAGAAACATTGTTGTACACACAGACATGGAGTCTTTTTCCAGTCAGATACCACTGGTGATAGTGTCCAGGGGCCAGCTGGCATTCCCCAGTGTAGGGGAGACACACCCACACAATTGCTGGAGTGCTCAGCAGGGCATATTGAGTGTTGGGTTGGATTTGGAAGAGTTTTCAGAAGTCTCCCATGGCCAGTACAATGACCCTCTTGTTCTTGGCAGTTGGGCTCATGGTGGGTACCAAACAGAATGCACCTCTTTCTGGAAGTGTTTCTGACATTGGGTTGAAGAGGCCAGATGTTTTGAGAAACACCAGGTAACTTACACTGTGGTAAGGGGACCGTGACGTCAAACATTGATTTGTCAGATTGGAAGGAATTTCCTTAGTGTGTGTTTGAACTCTCCCATCCACTCTTGGAGAGAGACTGGTGTGTTGGGGTAGGCGGTGACTTAGATTTCTGTGGCTGTCATTTTCTGGCCAAGCCCTAAGCTTCCCATTCATTGCCTAGAATTAGGTAACTTTTATCCTGCTGGGACCACGGTGGTAGGACATGTCGGGACCCACAGGCCTAGGGAAGGAGAGAAGGGGTCTAGAATGAGTCTAAGAATGGAACCAGAATCAGAGTGGGGTTCTTGTGGTAGGCAGATGTTCCTCCCACAGAATGTCCACATTCTAATCCCCAAAACATGAGAATATGCTACCTTAGATGGCAAAGGGGACTTTGCAGTTGTGATTAAGTGAAGGACTTAGAGATGGAGAGTGGATCCTGGACCAAGTTGGACAAAGCAAAGAAACAGATTCTCTCTTAGAGCCTCCAGAAAGGAACCAGCCCTGTTGACAACTTGACCTTAGCCCAGTGAGACTTCTATCTGACAGAACTGTAAGATGATAAAAGTATGTTGTTTTAGGCCACTAAATTTGTGATAGTTTGTTACATCAGCCATAGGAAATTCATATAGCTCTCAGAGTCTTTAGAAGACAAAACAAGAGTCCATAAGGCCCAAAGCAGGGCACTTAGGAGCAGCCATTCTGGAGCGAGTGCTGATCCTTGTTTCACATGGTAACCCTTGGCCTGCTAGAGGGTTGTGTGTTTGTGTGTGTGCATGCGTGTGCATGTGTGTGTGCGTGTTTGCACTGTCCAGCATACAGAGCCTTACAGAATGGAGACATGGCTCACCCTGAGCAGAAACTCAAATCCCAGCTTACTTGGAAGGGCTTATGTCCAACTACTTAGAGCATGACACCCACACATCTCTATTCCACTTTAGTGCTTACATATCCTTTGTCTGGTGCTATTATTATTATTATTTTTTTTTTTTTTTTGAGAGAGAGAACATAGGGAAGGGCAGAGGGAGAGGGAGAGAAAGAGAATCTTAAGCAGGCTTCATGCCCAGTGCAAAGCCCAACATGGGACACGATCTCATAACGCTGAGATCATGACCTAAGCTGAAATCAAGAGTTGGGCACTTAACTGACTGAGCCATCTGGGGTGCCCGTTGGTCCTATTATTTTTATCAGGGCATTGGAAAGAAGGTGAGATTTTTTGTAGTACATCTGCTGTGTTCCTGAGTACTAGAGTTGATATATATATATATATATATATATATATATGTATGTATATATATACACACACACACACACATATGTATATATATGAGCTCATTTAATATTCATAAATGGCAGACGTTACAGTATAGTAATAATGCTGATCTGCCATTTCTCCACATTCAGTTTTGCTGGAAAGCACAATGAAAAGTGTAGGATTTGGGAGACCAGGCTGCCCTGTTTCTTTTGGCTCTTCTCAAATATCCCTAGTAATGGTAGCGATCTCTGTTTCCTAATTCACCTGCTTTCCTCAAGCTGCGGTGGGGAATTTGGCTCCTGGCTGGCCGGGCACATGATTATCTGCCCTCAGCCGACCTCAGTTACTTGGTGGGGCCAATAGGGATTTCTGAGAACATTTGCCCTTGCCTTGCTGTTCCTTGCCTGTTTCCAGGTACAACAGTCTGGACTGGAGGTTGTCTCCCCTTATGACACATACTTTACTGAAGTCAAAAGATGTAGCCAACCTACTCCAGGATCCTAATCAAGGCTATGTTGTCCCAGCCTCGTTGGACCTATGGACTGAGTCACAAAACACAGCTGGCCTCAGTTTCACTGCTTTGCCGCTGCAGAACAGTTGTCAGCTTCCCAGCCTGGGCTCATCCTCTCTGCCTCCCTCTGACCTAGCATGCTGCACGTTTAAGGATCACTGAACCTTCAGTTCCTTTTTGAATAGGACTTCCTTGGGTGACAATTGCCAAGTCCTACGTTGAGACACATGGTATGTCTCAGGGAGCTTAAGAGCAGGAGTGGAGGTTGTGAACTCTGGCTGGAACCTGGGGTCCAAGCACTGTTGGGACCCTCTCTCTGAGGGTCTTGATTTTGAGCTTCCCTGTGCTTCCAGCTCACTATTCTCTCTCTGTAGACTGGCCTCTGGCCTCTGCTTCTCCAACTACATGATGGGGAATGGGACTGCCATCAGCACCCAAGGTTTACAACTTATAATTGCAGCTACATCTTGGTTTCAAATCCAGAATTCCAGGGAAGAATGTATTGGCCCCACTTGAGTCAAGTGTCAAGTGTAGGCAAATCAGCTGGGCACATCGTCAAGGTACTGTGATTGGCTGAGTACCCACATTAGGCTGTGCAGCTGTGGCCAAGGTGCAGAGTCCTGCTACCTAAAACATTTCCAAAGGTAATCAGTCATGTAGAAGGATACTAGTGAAAAGGTAACACCCGAAAATGATAGGGCTGAACACACAAAATAATGCGTTTAGACAGATAGAGTTATAGTCCACTACTATTTTTGGAACACCTTCAAATACTTGAGATTCTCAACTCTTTATTTATTGAAAACAACTGATGTTCCATAATATTCATTAGAAAAGTTTAAAGTATAGATTTCAGGTTCAGTTCATGTTCTTGATGTTCAATTTCTTGAGTTTTGAAAGTTGTTTTAGTGACCATATATCACCCTGTGTTTGTGTTTGCAGAAAGTGAGATTATTTGCAAGTATTGAGAAATGCTGATTATAGGGTTAAGATGTAAGCATTTTTGACGGAGAGCAATTACTATGCATCCGTGTACAGCTCCAGAGAACTTGTGTAAGTAACCCACACATTTGGTGATTGCTCTGGGGATGCTGAAATCCTGTAGGTAGAGCCTAGGGAAAAAAGTATGAGGAAGACCGAAGGATGGGAAGTGGGAACACCGAGGTTTGGAGAAACAGGAATACAATTGGTCTGACCCTTTCCTCCTGACCAGCCCAGTTAGCAGCTACATCCTTCACGACAAACTTGGCCTGTTCTTCTTAGATAAAGTAAGATCCTGTGTGTGGAGGCATTTTATAAACTGAAGTGCCATATGAACTCTTATTGGGAAATGCTACTATAGTTGCTCTTTCAAAAAAGAAAAAATTGTATTTATATGAAATTACAAGGGCAAAGATTTTATTTTTTTTCTTAAAATATGTCTGTTAAGAGGTGAATGTGGCGTCTTCACATACATCCCTTCACAAGAGATGATTGTGACATTTTCCTGTGTAGAAACCTATTATACAACGTTAGATAAATGTTTTAGCCTTCTCAGTATGTAATATTTGATAGATACGAAAGAACTGATGTAATATATATAAATGTATTAAGCATTACAGTGAAACCAACACTCATGAACCCATTTATGCCAATAATACAGAAATTATCTGTGTGCTCTTTCCTGATCCCATCTATGTGCTTCTTCCCAGGAATGGAACCATTCTCCTTCTGAGGAGTTCGTCATGCCCTTGCCTTTTAAAAACAGTCTTATCACTGTGTATCACACATGCAAAAAAAAAAAAAAATTCTCTTTCTTGTTTTGAGCTTTACAAAAATGATTTTATACTTTAGGTAGCTTTTGGAACTTGGCTTTTTTCACTCAACGTTATGCTTCAAAGATCATCCATGTTGTTGCCTGTAGTTGTGATTCATTCATTTGTATTATTTAACTCTGTGAATATGCCATTTATACACTCTTCCTTGACATAGACTGGATTTCTCCCTTTTCAGCCTTTCATTATTTTATTTTATTATTATTTTTTCGCTCTTAAAAATAATGTTGCTCTTTCCATTCTTGTGTCTGTCTCCTGGAGCACGTGTACAAGGAAATCTCCATGATCTATATTTAGGAATAGAATGTCTGAGTTGAAAAGTATGCAGATGTGACAAATTGTTTCCCAGAATGGCTATCTGTGTATCCTCTCTTTCTCCAGTGGTGTTTTAGAGTTGCTCCACATCCTCACCACTGGTTTCTTTATGGTGTCTTTTGAAAAGTAAAAGTTTTTAATTTTTTTGGTTTGATTTTAATTGTTTTTAATTTTTATTTTTTAGAGGGAGAAAGAAAGAGTGTGCACATGAGCTTGCAAGTGGTGGGGAGGGGCAGAGGGAGAGGGAGAAAGAGAATCTTAAGCAGGTTCCACACTCAGCACGGAACCCCACACGGGGTGCAATCTCACAACCCTGATATCAGGACCTGCGCCAAAATCAAGAGTTGGAATCTTAACCAACTGAGCCACGCAGATGTCCCTAAAAGTTTTTTAATGTAGCTCAATTTATTTATCTTTTATGGCTAGACTGATTGTGTCTTATATATAAGATCCTTACATACCTCATGGCTATGAGGTAATTCTCTTATGTATTCTTTAGCTTTTTTAAGTTTTAAGTTTTTAAAATAGTTTATCAATTCAGTAGTGATTTTTGTGAAAGATACGAAACATAAGGTCCAATTTCAGTTTCCTTTAATATTAATATCCAGTTGCCTTACGACCATTTATTTAACAGTTCATTTATTTCCTGCTGATATGCAAGACATTGCTATCAAGTTTATATATGTGCATGGGTCTGTTTCTGGGCTCTCAATTTTGTTCCATTTATAAATTTGTCTGTATGTCCATCATTATCACAATATCTTACTAAAGCTCTTCAAAATAAGTTCTGATATCTTGATAGGACAGTTCCCTCCACTGTTTCTTCTTTTCATAAAGCATCTTGATTATTTTCCTTCATATAAATTTTAGGATCAGTTTGTCAAATTTCTTTAATATGCTATTGGGATTTTTCGTGCGAATTGACTCGTTTACAGTATTTTTCTATCCACAAACATGGTATGGATCTCCACTTATTTATATCCTTTAAAATGTCTTTTAATGAAGTCTTCTCTGTAAATGTCTTACACGTCTTTTGTTCATTTTATCTCTAAGTACCTGATTTTTGGCTGCTAGTGTATAGAACTGTAATGAGTTTTGTATAGTAGCCCTATATCCAGTCACCTTGCTGAACTATCTTAGCAAATATAATTATTTTTCTAGTTTCTTTTGAGTTTTCCTTGTAGACAGTTAAGTTCTTCAGGATTTAAATTTGTCGCTGTTTCTTTCTCATGGAGAATATATTCGTGTGTGTTTAATGATTTTTAAAAATTTGAGCTCTCATGTGATTGAATTTAGCAAAACCTCTGAGAGCTTAAACTGAAGACTCTTCTTTAGAGAGGATTTGCGTTTGCTTCTTTGGGGAGCCAAGCAGACCACTATGGTTCTAAGACCATTTCAGTCCCCTTTAAGGGTCCAAGGAAAAGTCCCTGGTTCAACTTCTCCAACTTTTGTTGTCCTAGGCTTTGTGTTTTTGATCCCAGCACTGTTACCTGCATGTGCATTTTTCCCTAAGGCAACCCCCCCCCCCAGCTCTTCTTTTCCTTGGAGATTTCCTTTACTTGCTTGCAAGCCCACTGATGGTTTAAAACATTCCTTTGTTTTGTGTGTAACCAGGATCCAGTTGTATTGTAGCAGAAGGCTTGGCAAGCATTTAGTATGCCATTTTGTTGGTGGGGGGCATTCTTGGTTTTTATTTAAACCAAAGCAAAGTCAGGTAATAAAATATCTGAATGTGTTCCAGTTCTGTTTTGTTTTGTTTTTGTTTTGTTTTTGTAGCCCTCCTTCCCTATTTTCCTGATCTGAAGGAAGGCTGAATTGGTAGGGAATGTGGTAATCTCATACAAGATTAGGATTTTTGCTTTTTGTTTTGGTTTGGTTGCTATTTATTTATTTATTTTTTTGTTTTAAGTGAGGGAGCTGGCTGGAGACCACAGGAGAGTCCCCTCCCTCTTTCTACAGTCAGGAAGTCTTTGACACAAATGCTTCTTTACTTGGGCTGCATTGCTTTGAGTTGAAATCTCCAGTCACAGAGAATTAAATGTCAAGGTGGTTTTGTGATGTGGAAAAATCTCTCTGAGGCAAGTGGAAAAAAGCCACACAACGTGCTGTGAATTTCAAACCTTCCCCAAGGATTAAGAGGCCAGAAACCATGGACATTATAGCTCCAAGAGCTTCGAAGCTGGCTCTGTAATAACAACGGATGTGCCTGTGACAAAACAATAAAATATGCAGCTTTTGTGTTAGATAGGGAGTAGGAGCACTCACTAGCCTGCCCCCCCTTTCCATTCCTCTAAGCCACACACCCTTCCTCTCTCCCTCCACCACTGCCCTTGTCATAACACTTAATCATATTCTCTTCAAATGTCCAGCTTACCTCCCTGTCTTCCTCATTAACCTCTGAAACCCTTGAGTAAAGAGATCATATATAATTTATCTTTGTTTTTTCTGAGGCTGGCATGATATTTGTAATACAGTAGCTGCAGGGTGAGAAGCAGGACTTAACACATTCCACAATGTTTTCATGTGGATAGAACTTTCAGGCAAAATTCAGTCCTACTATGGCATTACTGATTGCACAAATCCCTCTTCTGTCATCCTGGATTATCAACCTTCTTAATTTTAATTAAGATTTAATTAATTCTTAATTTCTTTATGGTTGTGTCAGATTGTTACCATTACTGGGGTGCAAAGGGTTAAGCTGGAGGATTAGTTGCTTCCTGGAAGTGTCTGGAGGAGCACCTGCGTTAAGTTTACAGTTCAACTGCAGTCCTGTATGTTGTATAGCATTTGACATTGTCTTCATTACAATAATGTCATTCTTCTTAAGAGCTTAGGTTTATGGATCAATTACTATGTTCCAGGCACTATGCTCAGACCCTCTATGCATTACCTCATTCAGTCTGTATTCACTGTACAAAGACATAGAGTTGTTACCTTGTTTCACAGCTGGAGCTCAAAGGTTACATAACTCTCATACAGGTCATAGCTAGTAAGGAAGAGCTAGGATTTTAGTTTAGGCTTCTTCTTCTTCTTTTTTTTTTTTTTTAGTTTAGGCTTCTTGACCTCAAAGCCTGAGTGAGGTCTTAACCACTATACTAATAGATCTCCCAATCTATAAATTAACATATGACCTCCTTGTAGGTATCATTATTTTCAGAAGGTTTGACAGTTTGTCAAGTTTATAGAGTTAGTAAATGACAAAGCTGGATTTGAGCTCAAATGCTTAGCACTCATTTCCCTACTCATACTCTTACTGTACATTTACTAAATGCCATAACAGTAGCTTCAAGTTGTGTGTGTAAATAAAACAATGTGTCAGAAGCCAGTATAGTCAAATTTTTAAAGTACTGAAAGAAAATAAATGTCAACCTAGAATTGCCAGCGAGAATATCATTCAAAAATGAAGAAGAAATAAAGCCATGTTCAGACAATAAGGACTGAAAACATTTATTGCCAGCATACCTGATTAAAAATAAATATCTAAGGGAGTTCTTCAAGCAGAAAGAAAATGATCCAGATGGAAATATGGAAATACAAAAATAAATGAAGAATACCAGAAAAGGTGGGGCACCTGGGTGGCTCAGTCAGTTAAACTTTGGACTCTTGGTTTCAGCTCCGGTCATGACCTCAGGGTTATGGGATTGAGCCCCACATTGGGCTCCATGCTCAGAATGGATTCTGCTTCAGATTCTCTCTCCCTCTCCCTCCCTCCCTCTCTCAAATAAATAAAATCTTAAAAAAAAGAATACCAGAAATGGTAAGTAAGTAGGCTTATGAATATTAACTGTACGAAACAATAGTAATTTGCTACAAAATTTAAAAAATATGTAGGATAAAAATGAATTAAATATTAACTATAAATATACTTAATATGACTATTAACACTAAAAATATATATAGAATTAAAAATTAAAATTGAGTTCCAAAATAATGCAAAAGATAGAGAGAGGTAAATGGACTTATTGGATGGTTCTAGTATTATCATGGAAGTGGTAGAATTGTAATTTGAATAAGACTAGAAACTTAAGGATACATATTGAAATATTTAAGGTAATTATGAAAAGAATAATGTGAGTGTATAACTAGTAAGTTAATAAAGAGAAAATAGAATAAGAAGGATATTTGATTATCAAATAAAAATGTAAAAAAGAGAAAGAGAAATGAAACAGATGGGTCAAATAGAAAAAAAAATAGTAAGATGATAGATATAAATCCAAATATAACACTGATTACATTACCTTTAAATGAGCTACAATCTCCAGGAGAAGAATAATATGATCATACTGTACTTAAAGAAGAAACCTCATAAAACTAAACCATGCTATTTACAGGAGACATAGTTTAAATTTTAATGGAATGGAAAGAAATACATATATCCTAACCAAAATAAAACAAGTTAGCTATCCTAATATCAGACAGAGTTGACTTTAAGTCAAGAAACATTGATAGAAATAAAAAAGAGAAATTTTTTAATCATAAAGGAGTCAGTTTACTAGTACTATATGACAGTCTTAAATCTGTATGCACTCAATAGCATAGCTACATTTTTTATATATTTATGGCAAAGGTTTAGAGAACTAGAAGGAGAAACAGATAAATTCACAGTCAGATTGATATTCTTTTACATACCTCTTTCCATAGCCAATAGAATAAGCAGACACAGACTCATCAAGTATACAGAAGATGTGAATAACACAATTAGTATAAATTTATCAAAATTTTATATGTGGAACACTGCACACCATAATTACAGAACTGACGTTGGTTTTAAGTGCACTGGAACATTAGTCCAAATTGACCATATGCTGAGCCATAAAGGACGTCTCAACAATGTCAAAAGATTGACATGATTCAAAGTTTGTTCTCTGTCCATGATGGAGTTAAATTAGAAATCAGTAATAAAAACAAAACTGGAAAAGCCCCCACACCTGTAAATTTAAAATTATACTCCTAAGTAGTTCATGTTTAAAGGAGAAATCACAACTGGAATTAATATTTTGAACTAAATGATAATGAAGATATGACATATAAAAATTATGGCATGTGGCTAAAGCAGTGCCCAGAAAGAACTTTAACTTAAATGCATATATTAGGATTGAAGACTGAAAATTAATGGTCTTAAGGAACTATACAAAATGAACAGCAAATCAAACCTAAAGAATGTATCAAGAAGAAAACAGTAAAGATAAGAGTAGAAAGTAATAAAATATTAGTTTGCACCTTAGGAAATTTCTGGTAGTCAGCCATTTTGATCTATAAAAATGATTGTTTCATGTGGGCCATATGGTGCCCAACAGGAGATCCATATGGTTTTATGTGGTTCCTATAGGAAACAAATAATAGGGTAAACAAAGCCAAAAGTTGGTTCTTTGAAAATATTAATAAAATTAATAAACTCTTGGCTGATTAGGAAAAGAGAAAAAAATCAACTATCAACATCAAAATTGTAAAAGGGAGAATCACTAAAAATGCTACAGACATTAGGAAGACAATAAAGTAATTCTAAGAACAGGTTTATGCCAGTAACATTGAAAATAGTTGAAATGCGATAATTATTCAAAAAGCACAAGTTACTAAAACTGACAGAAGAAGAAATAGAATATCAGAGTAGTCTAATATCTACTAAAAATATCAGTTCATTATCAAATATTGCCCCCCAAAACCTCTTAATTTCAGAAAGTTTGATTGAATTCTTCCAAACATTTAAGAATGAAATGGCACTTAAAAAAAATACAGAGAATGGAAACAGGGAAGCATTTCCCAACTATGAGTTAGCATAACCTTGATATCAAAATCTGATGAAGACATTACAAAAAGCAAAATTATGGAAAATTTTTTTTCATGAACATAGATACAAAAAATACTAAGCAATATATTACTAAATTGAGTCCAGTAGTATATAAAAAGGATCATGTATCAACACCAAATGGAATTTATTCCAGGAATATAAGGGTGTTTTAGCCACAATTGTAATCAAACACTGTAATTCACCACATAAACAGGACTAAAGAGAAAAATCATATGAACACTCTGATACATGCAGAAAAGGCATCTGAGAAAATTCTATAGTCATTTGTGTTTAAAAGAAAAAATTCCTTTTAAACTAGGAATAAATAATAACTTCCTTAATCTGAAAAAAAAATCTGTAAAAAAAACCTATGGTATAGTCAAGCTCCTTGCAGTGAGGGGCCGCAGGGCCCATACTGTAGCATCTGCTTAGATGCTTCTGCAGTGGGTCCAAAGTTTGTGTGTATGGACTCATTTCAAGAACTGTAAGTTTCTATAATGTTAAAAAACGCCCAAACAACAGGAATTGCACATTGTCCTATTATATCATTAGAAAGTAGTTTGATAGAAACCGAAAGACTTTATCCAGTGTTTTCTGAACATGGACATGATATGGAGCTGCAGCAACTATATTACAACCCAAAGACAATAAGTGTGAAAAATGAGTATAGCTTGATGTTTTCTTAGAACTCTGAGACAAGTATGGAAAATGAACGTAGAAGGGTGTCTTCTTAGAACTCTGAGACAATATGGAAAAATGAATGTACACCTAGTCCTCTTGTGAACATTCTCTTAGGGCTCTGCGATAGCAAGTATGACAAATGAATGTCTATTGATGTTGACTCTGGCACAATCAGTCAGCTGAGTAAGTCCCAGCGGCAGCAAACATCCAGATTTTATTGTTATTTGAAAAATAAAGAACTCATACTTCATTAAAGTAAAAACAAAGAAACAAAGGGAAAACCTTACAGGAAATATCTTACCCAGTGGGGGAATACCTAAACCTTTCCTTCAATCTCGGGAATCAGACAAGGAGCTATTACTACCACTTCTTTCAGTGTTGAATTGGAGATCCTAACCAGTGTAACAAATAAGGCAAGAAAAAGAAATAATAGACTTAACATTTGGAAATAAAGAAGCAGAACTGTCATGGTGCTCAGATGACATTGCCATGTCCTTAACAACATCCAGAGGAATCCCAGACTATTAGAATTAATTAATGAATTAGCGAAGTAGCTGGCTAAAAAATCAACATACAAAAAGCATTTGTATTTCTACATACTAGCAACTAACAAGGAGAAAATAATATTTAAAGTAATACCATTTATAAAATCATCAAAAACATCAGCTACTTAGGAATAAATCCAGCAAAAGATAAGTAAAATAAGGTCTAAATAAAGAGAGGAATATACCATGTTTATGGATTAGGAGACTTAATATTGAAATATCTTGATTCCCTTAAAACTGACCTATATATTTAGTGCCATCTCAATTAAAATCCAAAAATCCTTGTTTTGGAAATTGATGAGGTGATTCTAAAATTTATATGGGAACACAAAGGGCCAGGAATAGTCCAGGAAACTGTGAAAAGCAAAACCAAAATGGGAAAATGTACACTACCAGATATAAAGACTTACTATAAAGCTATAGAAATCAAGACAGGATGGGTTTAGCACTGATAGGAAATAGACCAAGAGAAGAGAATAGAGCATCAAGAAACGTGCCTATCACATGATCTATAGCAAATGGGTCACTGATGTGCCATAGGAGAATAATCATATAAATGGTTCTAGGTCACGTGAAAGGCCTTATAGAAAAAAATGTATCTTGACCCCTACCTGTACCATATAATAGTCAACTCTTTGTGGGCTACAGATCTAAATTAAAAGGCAAAGCAATAAAGCTTTTAGAAGAATGCCTAGGAGAATATCTTTATGATCTTGGAATAGGCAAAAATGTATTGAAAAGGGCACAAATACTGAAAAATGTAAAGAAAACAAAGGTTAATTGGACTATGTAAAGATTAAGACGTTCTGTTTATTAAAAAATACCACAAAGATGGGGCGCCTGGGTGGCTCATTTGGTTAGACATCTGCCTTCAGCTCAGGTCATGATCTCAGGGTCTTGGGATTGAGCCCCACATCGGGCTCCCTGCTCAGTGGGCTGTCTGCTTCTCCCTCTTCCTCTGCCCCTACATGTGCGTGCTCTTTCTCTCAAATAAATAAATAAAATTAAAAAAAAAGATACCACAAAGAGAATGAAAAAGAGGATGCAAACTGGAGAAGATATTAGCAATCCATATACCCAACAAAAAACTCCTATCTAGAATATATAAAGAGCTCTTACAAATCAAAATAAGACAGACAATTTAATTAAAAAGGGGGGATGGAACTGGAGGGTGTTATGCTGAGTGAAATAAGTCAATCAGAGAAAGACATGTATCACATGACCTCACTGATATGAGGAATTCTTAATCTCAGGAAACAAACTGAGTGTTACTGGAGTGGTTGGGGGTGGGAGGGATGGGGTGGCTGGGTGATAGACATTGGGGAGGGTATGTGCTACGGTGAGCGCTGTGAATTGTGCAAGACTGTTGAATCACAGATCTGTACTTCTGAAACAAATAACGCAACATATTTTAAGAAAAAAGAAAAAGAAGAAGATAACAGGAGAGGAATAAAAGGGGAGTATGTCAGAGGGGGAGACGAACCATGAGAGATGATGGACTCTGAAAAACAAACTGAGGGTTCTAGAGGGGAGGGGGGGAGGGGGATGGGTTATCCTGGTGATGGGTATCGAGGAGGGCACGTTCTGCATGGAGCACTGGGTGTTATGAACAAACAATGAATCATGGAACACTGCACCAAAAACTAATGATGTAATATATGGTGATTAACATAACAATAAAAAAATTAAAAAAAAATAAAAAGGGGGGAAATTTTTAATAAGCATTTCACAGAAGATGATATTCAGATGCCCAATAAACATACAACGTGTCAAACTTCATTAGTCATCCATGACATTAAAATAAAAATCACCATGAACTAACAGGGCACACCCATCAGAATAGCTAAAATGAAAAAGAAAGATAATACCGAGTGTTGGCAGGAATGTGGAGCAACCAGAACTCTCATACATTGCTTGTTTGAGTGTAAGTAGTTAGTTACTTTGGAAAGCTACTACTGCTGACACATCTGTATCCTGGGACCCTATGATCACACCAAACAGAATTTTGTATAAATTCACCAAAAGATACATACAAGAATATTCATGGAACCGCTGTTCATAACAGCCCAAACTGGAAACTACTCAGATGCTCATTAGTAGTAAAATGGACCAGGTGTCCATTCTTTGAGTGGAATACTAGACAGCAATGAGAATGAAAAAAATCATAATGTGGGCAACAGTATGAATTGTCAAGCACAAGCCTAAGCCTGAGACAAAATGAACAAATATGCATAAACCTGTGGCAGGAGGACCTCTGCCATCACTTTCATTTCAGCAGGAAGGGTAGAAAGGTGGTAGAAAGGAGAGTCGGTTTCATAGAGTAAGTGGGAGACACTAAGTTCGTCTCTGGTTTCCAAACGTTCTGTTAAGGTAGAAATTTTGGAAGTGGAGGAGACTTTCTAATTGGTCTTGAGGTACTTTTGACCATGCTTGGTGGACTGCAAGGCCGCCAGCCCCCTATTGCTTGGCAGAGGAAGTTTCACCCCCATGAAATGGTCTGCATAGCCCACCCAGCCCTGTTTGTCCTGCCTTGTCCCTCGCTCTGCCCTCCAGGAGCACCAGCTTCCTTTTGCATCCTGCAAAGTGCCATGATCTCTTCTTCCTCCATCTGTGAGATGCTTAAACTCCAGTGGGATATAAAGACACTATCAGATAATTCTAGAAAGGTGTATAAAATTATAAGTGGAACTAAACTATGAAAGAAAGGAACATATAAGAAAAGAAATTGGCTAAAATGGAGGATTAGACCTGCCTTATCTGGTAAGGTTTGAAGTCTGAATGATTTAGAGGCAGACAGGATGGGAGAGGAGGATGAAAACAGTATGTGCAAAGGCCCTGAGACAGGAGAGTATAATCATTATCAGGAATTGAAAGAAAGAGCCCAGAAAGCAAAAGGTAAGCAAGAGTCTTAGAGAATGTGATGAGGATTTTGGTCTTACTACCAGAGAAGAGTGGTATTTTAAGCAGGTGGTGACATGATAATACTTCATTAGAAAAACCGGTCTCTAACTGCAGGATAGATTGGGAGGCAGCTTAAATGCCAGGAGACCAATTAGAGGGACCTGCAGCAGTCCTGGCCAGAGAGAATGGGCTGGGGTGGTGGCCGTGAAAATGGAAGGGGTTGGGTAGATTCCAGAAAAATGTGGGAGGTGACATTGACAGAATTTGGTGATGGTCTCAATGGAGGTGTGGGGGGGTGCAGAGAAAGTGGGGTATCACGGAGGACCCTGGGATTTTGTTCCCCTGGGGGGATGCCAGTATCCTTTCTGAGGCAGGAGCTCAGTCTGGCCCAGGTCGGGATGGAGAGCAGGAGCCATGCACCCACCGGTTGGGGTGGGGCAAATTTGAGATGTTGCTGGGACATGAGAAGTGGCGAGAGGTCAGGCAGACAGAGCGAGGGAAGGAGGTCTGCAGTCCAGACAGGAGGTCAGAACCACATAAACAATTAATTGCCCTTCAAACTTAAGTAGTGGATTTGTCCACGTTTGTTTTAAGTTTGAGAAATTATTTGATTTTCATTTCTTTGTTTTTTTTTCTCCCCCTTTCTTTGGACAGCTTATTTTAATTTTTCTTTCTACCCCTCTCTTACTGTGTGCGTGTTTCTCTTGACCCAAGAGGCTTCCTAAGGCTATCACCTCCATCTCTGCAGGTGGGATGGGCCCCTCACCTCGGCAGGCTGCCTTGCCAGATCACTGTGGGGCGTTAGCAGCACACAGACCGACAGACTGCAAAAGGGACTGCAGTTGCAAGGTCTTTAGAGATTATTTGAATGTGGGACACACGTTGGTATTTGGGGTGAGGATATTTTCCAGTGCAGAGGACATGCGCTGTGCCTAGGTGCCGTTCAGAAGGCACGCTGATGCATCTCGGTCTGCAGGCGTGGGCTCAGCCTTCACCCTCCCAGGGGGGAACATGTTGTTTAACAGCTTCCAGCATCTGGCGGGGATTCAGACAAAGCTGGTAGGGAGGAGAGAGGAGAGGAGGCTCGAGGGGAGGGTTTGTTTCCAAGCACCTATTAAAGCACCTAGGAATAATTTTCACAAGTCAGATGAACCAGAATGAAGAAAAGAAGCTCATCTTTCTAAATGAACTTTACTAGGCCATGCTGATTCAGAAACTCAGAACCGTATTGGGATATATCTGGATCCTGAATCCAAGGAGATTTCACAGTAGGAAAAGAAGGACTCCAAGTACTTCAGCTGGCAGGATGTTCTAAAGGATTACTGAATTGGTGTTTCGTTCCAGTATTTTTAAAAATTAAAAAGGATGATGCTCCGAAAGAATCTTCTATATTGGTTAACAGTTAATGTTATGAACAGCTGAGGCTGAGAGACCAAAATGTGTTTTCCCCATGTTGTTTTTTTGGTATGGCCTATCAGATTGACCCCCACTCTGGGAAGTCCATTCATGGCTGTTGTCACCTCAGTGATTTCTCTGCAGCAGGACATGATGGCGGGTCTGGCGTTGGGCCCAGCTAGTGCTGGATTATCACAGGGGGTGGAGGGATTGTCTGCATGGCTGTGACAGCCAAGGAGAAGCCCAGTGTCTCCTAGACAGGCAAGCTGTTTTTTTTGTGGTTGGTGGCATCTAGTTTCTTATGTTTCCAAATCATTTTCGAAATGAAATTTCTAGACCAACTGCAATTTTTACAGAGGTTACTTTTCTGCATGGAACTCTATTCTCGTGTGTGATGTAAATGCTCAATATAAAGAAATACGTAAGTGTTTGTAGATCTTTATGTGTGACCAGTGTGCAGGACTTACGTGGTACCATGCACTGTCCTAAGTGTTTAAGGAGTATTAAACCACCGAGGGCTCACATTAATCCTTTAAGCTTGGTGCTTTTAGGATCCTCATTTTATGGATGAATCAACAGTGACATAGATGGGTCAGTTAGCTGGCCGAGGCCACAGGGAGGGTGAGCAGTGGGGCCAGGCTGTGA
Organism: Callorhinus ursinus; assembly: GCF_003265705.2. NCBI lineage: Eukaryota > Metazoa > Chordata > Mammalia > Carnivora > Otariidae > Callorhinus > Callorhinus ursinus. Next base: position 8,574,614 of record NW_027397120.1, read on the forward strand.
ACCAATGTTGTCCACCGCTGGGACCGACCAATGACCCTTGAACAATGCAAGGGTTAGGGGCACCGACACCCTGTACCGTTGAAAATCTGTGTATAACTTTTGACTCTCCAAAATCATAAGGAGAGAAAATACATTTATAGTACTGTCCTGTATTTATTAAGAAAAATCCACATGTGAGTGGACCCGTGTAGTTCAGACCTGTGTTGTCAGGGGTCCGCTGTACTTCCTTATTGCTGCACCTCTACATTGAAGAGGTGAACATTTTAAAGATTTATTTATTTATTTATTGAGAGAGAGAGAGAGAGGTGGGGGGGGATGTGGGAGGGGCAGAGGGAGAGGGAGAGGGAGTCTTAAGCAGATTCTGCTCTGAGCGCAGCTCGATCCCATGACCCCAAGATCATGACCTGAACCGAAACCAAGAGTTGGATGCTCAACTGACTGAGCCACCCAGGCGCCCCAAAGGTGAACATTTTAAAATGTGTAGTTCCAGTGATGTTTTATTTTCTTTTAGGAGTGACTGGGTGACCTCCTACAAGGTCATGGTGAGCAATGACAGCCATACATGGGTCACTGTTAAGAACGGATCTGGAGACATGGTGAGTTTCGTGTTCCCTCTGTCTATGTCCTTGGTGTCTGGCTATGTGGGTCCCTGCAAAGAGAGGCAATGTGTGCCCCCTCAGTGTCTGCTGATGCTGTGTCAGCTCAAACCGATGATGGATAATGTCCCCCTCCTCCCTTGCCCCGCTTCCATGCCCTGAAGCTCAGCGCCAAGTGGCCCATGTAGAGCTAATGTGAAATTCTGAGCTGCTGGGATGCGGTTTCTTCCACAATCCACAGGTCAGCCTTGGGGGACACGTGGCACAGGCAATATGCCTGCGCCCCTCACAGCTACTCGGGTGCATCAGTTCTCCAACTTCCTTTAATAATCCATCTTTCCGCTCCATGATTCGCTCCAGATTAGCCAGTTCTGATGATCATGTCACCCTCTTCGTCAGGTTCTCAAGCACATCCTTCCTCCCATGGTATCCAGAATCTTCCACAATCTGATGGTATCTCTGCTTTCAACCTTCTTTCTCTTTCTTACCCCCTGCACACACTCCCCCTGTGTTCCAGGAAAAGGGGGCCAGTTGCTCTGCTCCTTCTGAAGCCCACCTCTGGGCTTCTCCAGCCATTCCAGCTGCTTGTCTCTAGAATCCCTCCCATCCCACAGATCTAAATAGTTTTCCTTCAAGGCCAATTCAAATACCACCTGCTCCCTAAAGCTCTGCCTGGTCCTTTCCTTCTTCTGAAATCCCAGAGCTCCGTGGCTGTCCCTCTGCCATGGTACTAATAGATTTCACCCAGATTATCAAAGTATTCCCTCCTCCTCTCTCCGCCACCCCGGTAGAGGGGGGCTTCCTGAGGGCAGGGTCCATGCCTGATTCATTTCTCTTCCCCTCAATGCCCTGCACACAGTGGGTGCTCCTCAGTGAAATCTTATGGAATCAGTGAATTACCCTTTATCCCTTGATAATCGAGCTCTAAAAGAGTTGCCTTCCCCCCCCCTCCTTGTGCATAAGTAGATATTTGAAGGAAACAGTGAAAAGGAGATCCCTGTCCTCAACGAGCTGCCCATCCCCATGGTGGCCCGCTACATCCGCATCAATCCACGGTCCTGGTTTGACAACGGGAGCATCTGTATGAGGATGGAGATCCTTGGCTGTCCACTGCCCGGTGAGCCTGCCCTTCCCAACTTGCTGCAGGGGTGTTGCTGATGGAGAACAGGTACCTGCCCAGGGTGACCGCAAACCAAGCAATCTTGTTCTCCTGTAAAAAAAAAAAAAAAAAAGTATATCGATTGCAGAATATTTCGAAAACCTAGCTGAGCAGAAAGAAAATAAATAAAAACCTCCCCTAATCCCACTCCGAAACGCCATGAATATTTGGGGGTAGCAAAGTGAGGTGCCAACTGTGGTTGTGCCTCCTGGGATTTTAAGATGATGCACGTTTCGGGGCTGGAAATTCACTCAACGCTACCACTCAGAAGCAAGCAAAAAAAAAAAAATTAGAGAAAATTTTTCGTAGCATATTTAATTGTCCCTGAGTGCTCCCACTACTTGGAGTAGAGGAGGTGGCAGAAGTTAATCTTAAATGTGACCACGTACACAGTCTCTTTCTGTTGAAGTCGCTTTGCTTGGGTGCCTGTGTCTTTGGGTAAATGCCTCTTTATTTCCCGCAGCCTATTTTCACACGATGATATCTGGGTGTGACCTCAGGGGGTCAGGAAGAAGGGGGCTTGAGTTCACGTGTGTGTCCTCTGGATCCTAGCTGGTGTCTGCTCTGGACAGGCTGATCTGGCCTGGCTCGTGGCTGGCTTGGTCTGGCCTTTCAAAATCTGTGAGTTTGTGCCCATATGGAGCCTGTAGATGGCAACCCCTTCATCTTGCCCGGACATCTTCAGGGCAGGAAGCTAGCTCCTAGCACATTCCTAAGGCTCTTCATTAGGGCCTATAGGAATTTCCACATCCCTGTCAACCTACGGTCCATCTCTAGGAACAAGGAACACGGCTTTGGGTTATAGCTTTCCTTACCACTCTTGTCTAGTGGGAGAGTGAGGCCTTGCTACTTTGGGGGTTTGCCCAGTTCTGATGCTCTCAGGAACCACTGTAGCCATCAGGCTATTTCTCTAGCCATCAACCCCCCTCCCCCACTGTGAACTTACCTTTCTTGCTTTTCAAAGCACATTTAATGTCATTTATTGCTTTCCTCTCAATCCATAATATCCAAGTTCTTGCTTTGCCAAGTATGAATTTTTAGAACACAAACTCTGTATTGGTGAGAAAGATGGGTCTATCTGCCTACCTACTCACGCTCACACCAGACAGATTCTTTGTTATATATTTGGACTTACTAGCTTGCAAAAGCTTTTTTTTTTATGTCATTAAAACTATTAGAGACCATCTGTCTTGTGGATGCATTTATCTAGTCTATAGACAAAAATCCTGTTTTTAATCTGCCTTACAGTGGAAAGTTCAGTTTTTTCCAATATTTTGGTTCCATAAAGAACCACACGAGGAACATCTTTGTTTCTGTGTCATTGTGCGTGTTAATGATTACTGTGTAAATTACAGGATTATTCAATTACAGGATGAGTGCTTACGTCAGATTATGATAAATAGGGTCCCTGGTGCAAAGGGTGTGTGCATTTTCAAGGCTGATCCGGAGAGGATGTTGAAGGCCGGCCTGATTTGGGACCTGGGCCTCCTTTTGTAGCTTGTTGGTGCTGGAGTGGTCACCCCAGGTCCCCCCTGCTGCCCCCAGGGCCCGCTGGGCTTTCCAGAGCATGGAGAGTCTGCAGACACAGACACAGGCATGTGTCTGAGAGGCCCTCTTTGTGCCAGGCCAGGAGACTTGCTCTCCTGTGTCACTCAGCACAGCCTCCGTCTGCTTGCTTGAAAGAGCAGGGTCACGGTTTCTCTCTGTGGGCAGGAATTCATTCATTGTTGGTAAAGGGCAAAGGGCACCCTGTGAGAGTCTCATGAAATAAATATTTCCCTGTGAAGTTATGCTTGGTGTGTGTGTATTTGAAGGTAGATCCTTGGGGCAATTTAAACACAAAGACACAACAATTACAATGTGAATTCTAGGTGGGTTTCAAGTACCGACTTGGAATGGCTCTATTTCCAACCCCAAATATTTAGGGCCATTTCTCTTCTAGAAGTTACTTAGCGGTCTGCCCAGAGGGGAACTGGCCCTTGTGCGTGCCTCCTGGTGGCAGTCATATCTAAGGGACTAGGGCAGCCCGGGGGCCCCCTCGTCCACGTGGGTAAGTGAGCCTTGCTCACTGCCCTGCTGTGGGCACCATCCCTTTGTGCAAGTTAATGAGGCCAAAGACAGAGATGACCCAACCAACTCAGCTGCTCAATCCCAAGGTCACCTTGTGGTCTAAATGCAAGCGTCCAGAGTCTTTTCTTCCTGGAACTCTTGTTTCTGAAAAATTCATTTACCTTTTTTCTTCTGCTCTCTTTGTTCTGTGCATACCATCTTCCTGAGAACTCTCAGTTCAGGGCAGAGGGAGGTGGTGATTCTTTTCAAGCTTTCATGAGTAATGTGTCCAGAAATTTTTGAACTGGAAAATGAATTACCGCATGCCATGGTCTATTAATAGGATTTTTAAAGCTCAAAAGGAAAAGAAAATGGAGCGTTGTTTATGGTTACAGTTTCAGTTTTGCAAGATGAGAAAGTTCTAGCGATCTATGGATCACAACAGTGTGTTTATCCTTAACACTGCTCAACTGGACTCTTAGAGATAAGGTTAGGATGGCAAATTCGATGTGTATTGTACCACAATTAAAATTTTTTTAATTCAAAAAAATTTTATTATCCTTTTTTTTTTTCAAATTTGTCTATTTGCGCATAGTTGACACAATGTTATGTGAGTTTCAGGTGTACAGTATGGCGATTGCGCTGTGCTCACCACGGGTGTAGCTCCCATCTGTCACTGGAAACGCTGTTGCAGGATCAGGGACTGTGTTCCCTATGCTGTGCCTTGTATTCCTGTGCCTTATTCATCGCAGAGCTGGAAGCCTGGTTCTCCCGCTCCCCTTCACCCTTGTTTGCCCCCAACTCCCACCCCCCTCCCCTCTTGCAACCACCTGTTTGTTCTCTGTAGTTATAGGCCTGATTCTTTTTGCTCGCTTGTTTATACATTTGGATTTTTAAGATTCCACATGTGAGTGAAATCATATGGTACTTGTCTTTCTCAGTCTGACTTATTTCACTTAATGTAATACCCTCTCAGTTGTTCATTATTTAAAAAAAAAAAAAAAAAAGTCGGGGCACCTGGGTGGCTTAGTTGGTTAAGTGGCCGACTCTTGACTTTGGCTCAGGTCATGATCTCAGGGTCCTGGGATCAAGCCCCACGTCAGGCTCCATGTTCAGTGGGGAGTCTGCTGGAGATTCTCTCCCTCTCCCTGTGCCCCTCCCCACTCGTGCTCTCTCTCTGTCTCTCTCAAATAAATAAATAAAAGTATAAAGAAGTCCTCTTCCCCACATTTGATTGGACTTGCCCATTTTGGATGAGCGTGCATAAAGATCTATGCATATCAGAAGCTGGGGAGAGCTTCCTAAGATACATTTTTAATAATGAATGTTTCAGGTTAAGACACATGCTGGCTGACTTCAAGGTCACAGAGTTGGTGGTTTTTAGCTATTTTGCTGTTGTAAACAATACTGCCATGTGTGCTCTCTGTTTCTGAAAAGGGCCCCATTGCTCTGCCTGCGATTTCCCCACAGGATGACAGGAGCATATCCAGGGGCCCGGCAAATGACTTTCAGGGCCGGGGATGGCTGTGCTTGAGCCCCGGTGCTGCTGAGCAGCTACTCCTGTGAAGGTGTGATTCCGACCTCCCTGGGGAAAGCGCCACTCCTCCCGCCTGCTGTTTTCTGCCACCGGGTCCAAGCGACTGCCCTCCATCTGCGCAGGGCTGAGGTGTCTGGGGTTCTTGGATTCAACTCAAGACCTTGTGAGGAGCTGTGCAGACACCTGGGGGCAGGAGCTCGTTTTCCCTGCAGCTTGGAGGCACTGCTAAGGGCAGATGCCCCCCAGTCATTCCTGTGGGTGGACCAGGACCAAGGGACACGCTGCATCTCCTTCCTTCCTCCTCATGCACATGCCCTCCCAGGCATAAATCACTGAGAAAATATTCCAATCATAAGACCATCACCTCTCTGGCTGACTTGTTTCAGCCAGCCCCACCCCCGTCTCATCAGTATGGTGAAATCAGGGGCAGGATGGGCTCTGTTCGATCAGCAGAGCTGCAGAAGACTTCGTCAGTCTAGTTGCTTTGCTACCTTCCACTTTCCTTCACAAAGGCCACAGTTTGCATACCTACGCATCCCATGGAACTGGTCATTATTTTGGGCCCCGGCCTGGGTTTTGAAAAGACAGGCATCAGAACACAAAGTTGCTGGGGCCCTTATTTTGTCTTGCTTTGCTAAGGGTGACATGTTCAGCCTCTTTTGGATGAAACTAGAAGCGCTCATGGGAAGGGCTGTGTCCCAGCTGCAGGCTGCCTTCGTTGTTACTGGTTGCCCAGGCCTTGTGTGATCTGAAAACAAAGAGAAGAATTCATGTGCCTTTCAGGGAAGCTGGGTGGACAGAAAGGGCATGAGCTCTGACCTAGATCAGGTTCACGGTCTCTATCATCCCCCGGCACCTGTGGTCTTGAGTAACTTGTGGAACTACTCTGTGCCTTGCTTTTCTTCTGCCTGAAGTGGAGATAAGAGCTTCCCTGTAGAACTGGGACTAAGTCTTTCCACTCCTGTATCGCCCTTTCCTAAAGCATCCCTGTGAGATGACTCAAGCCCTCCCTGTGTACCTGTGGAAGGTCCTGAGTCTCCTTTCCCCTCCTGCCCCCCGGTATTTCTGGGGCTGCCTGGGGTGGTCGCCTGCACTTGCCAGGGGGTTGCTTTCTGCCTCCTGTTTCCCATGCCTTCTCCCAGCGCTGCTCCTCGTCAGCTCACACCATCATCCCCCTTCCCCCTGGATTTGAGAGCAGCAGTCCACAGATGCTGATTCACATGAGGGCTGACTGCTTGAGGTTTGGGGATAAAAACAGGGTTTTGTTATGCTGCACATAACAGAGAACTACACAGACCTGACAGTTAACATTTCTGTCCCTAAGACTCCTGGTCACCCCGGTGGAGGGGATCCATGGCCTGCCGCCATGCTGCTGTCCCTAAGACTCCTGGTCACCCCGGTGGAGGGGATCCATGGCCTGCCACCATGCTGGTGTCCCTAAGACTCCTGGTCACCCCGGTGGAGGGGATCCATGGCCTGCCGCCATGCTGCTGAGACTGTGTTCTCTTCTTTCCTCTGCCTCCCATTTCTTGTCTGGCTCTGTCTTCCTCTGACTTCTTGTCTCTTGGGCTTCTGGGTTGGGGGAGGGGAGCGAGTGGGATTGAAATATCATTTCTTTTTTATTTATTTATTTTTAAAGATTTTATTTATTTATTTGACAGAGAGAGAGAGAGAGAGAGAGCACAAGTAAGCAGAGAGGCAGGCAGAGGGAGAGGGAGAAGCAGGCTCTCCGCCGAGCAGGGAGCCCGATGTGGGACTCGATCCCAGGACCCCGGGATCACGACCTGAGCTGAAGGCAGCTGCTTAACCAACTGAGTCACCCAGGCGCCCTATCATTTCTTTCTTTTTTTTTTTTTTTACATCATTAGTTTTCAGTATGGTGTTTCATGAGTCATTGTTTGTGCATAACACCCAGTGCTCCACGCAGAATGTGCCCTCCTTAATACCCATCACCAGGCCAACCCATCCCCCCTCCCCTCTAGCACCCTCAGTTTGTTTTTCAGAGTCCAACATCTCTCATGGTTCATCTCCCCCTCCGATTTCCCCCCTTCATTCTTCCCCTCCTGCTATCTTCTTCTTTTTCTTTTTCTTAAAATATGTTGCATTATTTGTTTCAGAGGTACAGATCTGTGATTCAACAGTCTTGCACAATTCACAGCGCTCACCATAGCACATACCCTCCCCAATGTCTGTCACCCAGCCACCCCATCCCTCCCACCTCACCCCCACTCCAGCAACCCTCAGTTTGTTTCCTGAGATTAAGAATTCCTCATATCAGTGAGGTCATATGATACATGTCTTTCTCTGATTGACTTATTTCACTCAGCATAACACCCTCCAGTTCCATCCACGTCATTGCAAATGGCAAGATCTCATTCCTTTTGATGGCTGCATAATATTCCATTGTGTATATATACCACCTCTTCTTTATCCATTCATCTGTCGAGGGACATCTTGGCTCTTTCCACAGTTTGGCTATTGTGGACACTGCTGCTATAAACATTGGGGTGCACGTACCCCTTCAGATCCCTACATTTGTATCTTTGGGGTAAATACCTAGTAGTGCAATTCATTTCTTTTTTAGATAGAGACCAGGAACTCCCTCCCCCTCCTTTGTCCCATCCTGGCTTGATGGAGCCTTTTGCCTTTCAAAGCCATGAGTTCCACGAGAAGGACTCTGTTGCTCTCCTGGAATTCACGTGGGCTGCACTCCTTCTTCCTTGTCACTGTTCATCTGCCCTTCCGTTGCTGATGCACAGGCCCCCCCCGAAGGCGAAGCAAGAGCCATTTGTTGAGTGCCCTTACATGGTCACTGCAGAACAGATGACATTCTCCCCACTTTCGCCTTCTTTCTTCTTCTCCTGCCCTTGGTTGGACCACTGGTTCTGTGGCTAACTCATTTCTAAGGTCATCAGTCCGCACGGATGGTGGGAGGGTGAGCGAGAAGATGTCTCCTTTCTTCTCCTCCTGGTTTTGTTTTGTCCTCTGTGTGTTTCCTGCAGGCTGTGGCTGCTCTCAGGACCTGCTGATGGGGATAAACCTCTACTTTTCCAGAAACCAGAGTGCCTCCCTCTCATGTCTCCCCCTTGTGCAGAGGACTCAGATTTGGGGATGAGAGAGCAGGTCACATGGGGAACCACAGATTTCCCTCCTGCCCTGGGTTCAGGAACACAGCAAGAAGCCTCCCTCTTACTATACCAGAGTAGCTCCGTTCAGCAAGGCGGGCGGTCCTGCCCCGGTGGGCCTTTCTGTGGGGCATGCCATGACTGACTGCATCGGGTTGAATAGCGTCCCCCACCCCCACCAATTCTTGTCCATCGGGGACCTCGGAATGTTATCTTATTTGGAAAGAGGGTGGCAGGTGTGATCAGCTAAGATGAGGGTGGGCCCTAAATCCAGTGACTGGTGTCCCTAGGAAGAGAAAACAGAGAGACAGAGGGAGAAGGCCATATGACGACAGGGGCAGAGATTGGCGTGATGTGGCTACAAAGCCAGGGGTGGCCATCAACTGCCAGAAGCTAGGAAGAGGCCAGGAAAGCTCCTCCCCTCGAACCTTGAGTGTGCACAGCTCCTCCCACACCTTGATTTCAGACCCCTATCGTGCACAACTGCGAGAGGGTACATTTGCTTTAAGCTGCTTAGTTTGTGATACTTTGTTCTGGCGGCCCTAGAAAACTAGTCCACTAGAGACCCAGCGATGGCATAATGTCCCATAATTGTTCTCAGCCCCAAGGATGTGGCTGGCATTCACGACGCCCTCTGCCCTACATTTCCGCCTTCGTTCCACCCTGGTGATAGGGCATAGCATCGCAGCACGAAGTGGGCCCCTTCTCAGAGGTCTCCCAGCCCCGGAAAGTGTTAACTTTTTCGTAAGTAGTCTTTCCTGAGTAACTTGATTGGGATCTCTGTCCATCCATAACCCCATTCATTCATTCCTCACTCCTGCATTCATACATCAGACACGTAGGATGTGCCCGTTCTGAGGCAGGGCCCTGGGATTCTGGGAGAAGACAGACACCTTCACTGCCCCCAGAGCTCTCGCAGTATAACCAGGGAAGCGTGTCAGGCATCCTTACCCCAAGGGAACCCCTCTCAGTTCAGGGGGATCCAGCCTTGCTGGGTGCTGCCTCTTCTCCCTGCAACTGAGGGCAGTGTGCCCTTACTGAGCTTAGATAAACTCGTGGTTTCTCTTCTTGGTCCAGCTGCTCCATGTTGATTATTGGGGAACTGTAGAAACATCAGCACTTTTGACAACTGTCTTTTCTGGCGATGTGTCTCTGGTGGCCTCCTCGTCTGCAGAGGAGGCAGGCAGCCCTTTAAAAAAAAAAAAAATGAGGTGAAACTCGTGTAACGTCCAATGAACCATTTTAAAGATACCCGTCAGTGGTATTTAGCGTATTCACAAGGTGTTGCAATCACCGACTCTGTCTGGTGTCTGAACTTCATCGTGGACCCATAAACCCACCCACCGGGGCCCATCGAGTCATCACTTCCTGACCCCCTCCGCCATCCCTGTGACCTCTAATCTCTGCCTCTATGGATCGCCTGCTCTGGATAGGAATGTCAAAGGCATTGTGAGCCCAGTGATTCTTGATTGCATGTGAGCCTCCTTTCCAGCAAAGCTAGCCTCTCCTGTCCCCACTGAACGCCCGCTCCCATCAAGCAAGGTCCCCAAAGCAAGCAAGTAGCAAAGCAGAACAGTCCAAGAATCTTGATACCATCCCCCCCACCCCGGATTTCCAGGAATTCGGTTTGATCTGGAATGATCACTGTTGTCTTTTAAAAAGAGCCCCGTGGAGTGAGCTGGCGTGTGTGTGGGGATGGGAAGAGCGGGTGTCCATGGCAGTGAGGAGGCAGGAATGTCCCAGGTTCCTAGCAGTCTCCTAGGGCTGCCGTAAAGAGTGCCCAGACCTGGGTGGTTTGGAATAATAGAAAGTTACTGTCTGAGTCCTGGAGGCCAGAAGTTCTTTTTTTTTTTTTTTTTTTTAATTTTAAAGATTTTTATTTATTTATTTGACAGAGAGAGACACAACAAGAGAGGAACACAAGCAGGGGGAGTGGGAGAGGGAGAAGCAGGCTTCCCGCAGAGCAGGGAGCCTGATGCGGGGCTCGATCCCAGGACCCTGGGATCATGACCTGAGCCGAAGGCAGACGCTTAACGACTGAGCCACCCAGGCGCCCCGAGGCCAGAAGTTCTATCTAGAGCTAGGCGTCAGCAGGGCTGGCTCCTTCGAAGGCTGTGAGGGAGAACCTGCTCCCTCTTTCTACCCCGGCTTCTGGGGGGGTCACCTCTGGCAGTCTTTGGTTTCCCTCTCTTGTAGATGCGTCACCCCATCTGTGCCCTCACCTCCACAGAGCCTTTTCTCTGCATGCTTACCTCTGTGTCTGCACCCGCCCCCTTGCTAGAGACACCAGGCATAATGGGTCAGGGCCTGCTCTAATGACCTCATTTTAACTTGCTGACCTCTGTAAAAACCCTCTTTCCAAATAAAGTCCCATCCGGAAGTGCTATGGGTTAGGACTCCAACATATCTTTTTGGGGGGGGACATAATTCAGCCCCCACAATGCGTACATAATCAGTAGACAAATTCAGGCAAAGCAGGATTTTAAATAGCTGAATAAGAGAAGAAAAGTCAAGGGCATGGTTTGAGGCTCTACACGCCCCGTCGGGAGTTTGTCCCTGTAACTAAGGTGTTGCGGAAGGAATCGGCTGGTGTTCAGGACATATGACGTGTGAAACCACACACTCTAAGGGAAGCAGGAAACTGATTCTCCCAAGCTCCATCTGTGAGGATAAAGGCCTCACAGACTGAATCAGGACTTACGTTTCAAATGTCAGAAGCCCTATTCTAATTAGCTTATGGCGGGAGGGATTTTGGCTCACATAAATGAAAATTCCAGGGGTGGATCTGATTCTGACTCTGGCTTCAGGCAAGAATAGGTCTCCTATGTCACGGTCTTCTCAGGGAGTCAGGCCTCCCCTTTTGTTCATCTCACAGACAGGGAGATCAACACCCCAAACTCATTCCACCATCTGAGCAACTCCAGGGGAAGGAGACTCTCCTCTTCTCTCTGGGAGGAAAGTCATCTGATTCCCAGCTTGGATCCTAGGATCTTGGGATCACCTCTGAGCCAGTGACTATGGGTAGAGGACGCTGTTTCATGCCTGAACCTCAGTCACATACTCCTAACTGTGCATACGAGGCAAGGCAATTTTATCTGAAACATCTGGAATAGATTCCCCACAGGAAAAGGGGGTCTTTTGCCCACAGAAAGAGGAAGGGGCCAGTAGTTTGACTAACTGACTGGGATTGCAGACTCTGGGCCCCAAGAGGACCAGATTCGGTTCTTGCTCATCTCTTTACCTGCAGTACTAGGCTCTTAATAGGTTCTCAGTAAAACTTCATCTAATCAGAATCAGTTGATAAAGAATTATTTGCTCCAAATGTGGGCGATGGGAAGTTGTGAAGAATACTGACCTGTGGTTTTGAGATAGTTCTGAAACTTGTACCCTTGTCCTTAGGCAAATTGACTAGTCTTAAGGAAGGCAGAACATTGCCAAACGTGGGGCTCCTTTGTACTTAGAGTTCTGAGTTTTTCTTCAATCCTTTTTAAGAACCTTGAAGGCATAACTTGTGTTTGAAGGCAAAGGGGCTTTAAAGAGTTTTGGAAAGAGGCCCCTGGACTTGGGGAGTGTTGAGTAGCTCTTAGAAAACATCATATGGGTAAACGAAGTGTAAATTAATGTGAAAACTATGCTTTACCTTTGCTTTGAGACATACAGGTTTGGAAACCCAAGGGGAGGCAGCTTGCCTGTGGCCAGCCCACACTCCCAGAAGGAAAGTGCTTGAAATGTGTTTGGGGGGGGGGGGTCCTGGGCAAAACCTGATCGGCTTCTGCTCTTTCCTGGACAAAATGGCAGCCTGCCCTCCTACTTTCTCCCTTTCAGGGATAGTCCTTGTTTCTCATGGTATTCCTGGCAAATAATACTTTGGTGGATACTAAAATCTGGTTTGTTGGCGTTTGGATCTCTCTGTGATTTTCAGCGCATTGCATGGAGCCGCAGTTCTCAAGGGTGAAGCCAGTGCAGGCGAACCCTGGCAAGGTCGGTTACGGCGGTCATGGCCATGGCTCGGTGGACGGGAGCTGTGTGCAGTGTGCATCCAGGGCCTCGTTCCTGCCGGCAGCGTGCTTGGTTCTTTAACAGAGTGCTCCTCAGACTTCCGAGCCTGTGGAGTCAGCGGGGATTGTTTTTACTGTGGGTTCTGATTCAGTAGGTCTGGGCTGGGTTTACAGGCAGCTGGAGTGCTGGTCTGAGGAGCACCTTTGGTGGCACAAAGCGGGACCCGCGGCTCCTGATACCACTCGGAACAAACGCTCATCCCTCTGTCACCCACCCCTGCCACTGCCTCTGGACTCCCCCTTCGAGCCTCTTGGATCAAACCCACAGCTGCTGTGGCTTCAGCCTTGCCTACAGGGGTCTGGGTTAGGAGAGTCACCTGTCGAGAGCAGTACGTTCTCTCTAGGTCAGGAGCTGGCCAGGATTTCTGTCTTCCTCGTCCAGTTGGAGATGCCATGGGGCTGGCTGCGGCCAGGGAAAGACCTGCGTCCAGGTCCAGGGGAAGCCCTCCAGGTTCACTGAGTGCTCTTCCCCTTTATACTCCTCCTCAGTCTTCTTCCCCAGCCTGTCCTTTGAGGGTCCTCTCTTCTCCTAATTCTGAGGGTCCTTTGTTCTCATAATTATATAAACAACAGGGCTTACATGTATTAAAGGAAAAGGTCAGTTTATGTGGGGAAGAGAATCAAGTCAAGAGCAGACCTCTCCTCCCAGACCCCTGAATCCCAGTCCCCATAGGTGACCAGTGTTAATATAGCCTGATCCTGCCTGTTGGGGTCTCCGGCTCCAACAACAGAAACCCCAGCCCCCCTGGCTTAGTGAGTAAGGGAATTTGACAAGTCACGTGATTGGAAGTAGCTCCTGATGTTGGTGGGGTTCTTTCTGTCCTCTACTCCGGAGAGATTCTCACTCCTCTGTGCCTCCCTCCCATCTGGACCAGGAAGAGTGGCCAGGGTGTGCTGGGCTCTGACTGGTTGCCACCAGTCACGCTGGCTCCCTGGGCTGGGATGCGAGGTCTGTTTCCTGGAAGCTTTGGGGTGATTCCCAAACCACACAGGGTTTCTGTTAGGAAGGATGGAAGTGGACTGAATGCTGGATGAGTAACTAATAGTGTGCACCATACTTCCAGAAGTTTCCATTTATGTATACAGTTGTGATATTCATTCAATGATTCATTCATTCACTCACTCATTCATTCAGTGCCAACAGTTTGCCAGGCACAAAGATTATTCCAACTAACACCAACCGAGAACCAATGAGGGAAGTACCTTTCTTCCCTGTTTCCGGGTGAAGAAACTAAGGCAGAGACTGCTCCAGGGACTTATCTAAGTTCACACTGCACTTAAGTAGAAGAGTGGAGATTTGAACCAGGCATTCTGGCTCCAGGTCCATCTCCACCACTGGCTAATTCTGACTCCTGAGATGCTTCTCGAAAGTTGGCTGTCTCACCTCTGTGCATATGTTAGAAGCTTGCTTGAGATTGGGTTGTGTCTCCACATGAATCAGGCAACGTGGTCAGCCCTCCTAACCACCCCAGGAAGGCAGGGACTGTTTCCTGACCTTACAAGTAACCGACTTATGTGAGTGAATTCAAAACCGTATTTCTATCCCTAGATCCAAATAACTATTATCATCGAAGGAACGAAATGACCACCACTGATGACCTGGATTTTAAGCACCACAACTATAAGGAAATGCGCCAGGTAAGCTCCAGAATTCTCAAAGAGCATTATATCCTGTGCCCAGAAGAACATAGTTTTTTTTTTGTTTGTTTTTCTTTCTAGAAATTAGGATGGTGTGTTTGAGATAGGAATCTGAATGGTCCTTTTGGTTTTCTGAAGCCACACTGAATGCTTGTGGTTTCTACATTGAGAATGCCTCACTGGGGTTCCAGTGACCAGAGGAAGGCTCCCTATCCAGCAAATGGTTGAAACAGAATTTGGACCCAGACTTTTCTGATTTAATAATAGTTCTTAAGATTCACTGTGTGTTTGAGTGATAACTGACTTGAGGATGTTAGTCATAGGCAGAGTTAAAGAAGAAAAAGGATCTAGAACACCACCGATAAAAGTAATAGCTGGAAGCCTTCATGTAGGACCTATGTTAATTTACTACCTGAGCAGTTTACCTGCATCAGTGTGGTCAGCCCTCCTAACCACCCCAGGAGGGCAGGGACTATTTCCTGACCTTACTGATGGGGAAGCCCAGTCACCAAGGAAATCTAGAACTCTACCCCTTGTTATTCACTCTCTGATTGTCCGTCTTGGTTATGTCACGGAATCACCTGGGGAAATTTGGAAAAATATCTGTACTTGAACCTCACCTCAGGCCACTTTTTAAAGCAGAATCCTTAGGAGGAGGGCCTGGAGGTCTAAATTTTTAAAAGCTCTCCCTGCGTTTCTAACGTACGGCCAGGCTTCAGAACTACTGACTGATACCTTTATAGATCTTAGGATTTTAGTGCCGTTAGGAGCAAAAGTCCACCCCAGCCGAGATCGTCCCCAGATTTAGTTACAGAAACCAAGTAATTCCGAGCCGTGGACAGTGTTTGCATACTGGGCCCGAAGGGGAGAAGGGACCAGCCATTTATGAGGACAAGCTGAAAGAACAGTGTCTGTGCTGAGTGCTTTGCCTATAAAATCCTGTTCAGCCTTTGCCCCCAGCACGGTGCTTGGAATGCTTGGGGGACACTGACAAATGAGAAATCCTTGGATACCTGAGAATCTGTTTGAAGAGACAGAATGGAGAGATATCCCCACGAATGCATTTACAGAACAAGGATTCACCAAGAGCAAATTAGCAAGGCGCAAAGCAAGGGCTCATGGGTGCCGAGAGAAGGAGCCAGAGGCCCAGTCCAAGTGCCGGAGACATTCCTGAGGTCGGAGCAATTAGACTGAGCCCAGAGGCTTCTCCGCCTCATCCCAGGGAATCAATAAGCCCTGTTTGTCTCAATGTCATTTAATCTGAGACACTCCCACAGAGCTTCCAGACACCTGTCAGCTTAGACTTAGAGGTGGAACATGCTAGAGAAATTGTCTTGCTGTCGTGCTCTTTAGAAATCAGGATAATGTGTCTGGACCTGAGGTCTGTGAATCATCCCTGCTGCTCTGCATTCTCTGGCACTCATATGGCTCAGCTCACCCTTCCATTTCACGGAGCACTTGTGGGTTAATTCAGCTTTGCTTACTGCACATCTCGGGATATCTTTGCGAGTCCAGAAACTGGGCAAATATCCACTCAGCTGGTGCAATTAATGTCAAAAGCAATGAATCTAAATGCATTTAAAATGAGCTACTGCACAGAGACTCTGGGTAGCTGGTATCTTTAAATAGTTGTTCCGTGTAGAAAATCGGGGTCCTTGCAGAAAAGGAGAACTAGTGGAGTGTACTTCATTTTCCTGGGCAACTCTGCTCACCATCACTTGGTGATGTAGAGCCAAGGAGACACTTGGAATGGCCAGTGCAGCCCCTGCAGGTGATGGTGGGTGACCCCAGGGCTCCTCAGACCTCAACTGGAAACTGTTCAGGGGAGCATCTATCAATCCCGAAGGGTGTTCAAGCCGGAAGTGATTTGCCATTTGGATTCCTGGCTCCTGGGGATGAAAAAGAAGCCAGCATTTTTAGTAATTCCCCATATGGAGTCTGCTGGGTTACTATAGAAATCTTTCTACTTCAGAAAAAAAAAATGTTAGTTTATCCTAGTATTGAGAGAGACATTTCCAACCAACCAACCAACCAACCAACAAACAAACAAAACAATGAGAAACAGCAGCGGAGCAGGAAGAGAAAAGAGAAAATAGAAAAACATGTTGCATGGGAAATGCTGAGAATGTGTGCAGGAAATATTTCTCGAGCACTGACTTAGAAGGTGCTGTTCTCCTGCAGGGGGGCCCTGGCGGGTGGATGGGAAGGGAGGAGACGGCAAAGAGCAGGTTTCGCATCATTGATGTCGCGGGGCAGAGTGAGGCCACCCCTCCAGGAGCACTCCAGCCTTCACAGCATGTGTCACCATTTCTGATTGCTGGGTCACCTCTTTGTCTATATGCATCTCTTTCATTAGGGACCATGAGAGCAGAGACTCTGTCACTTTGTCATAAACCTGTAACGTGTACTAGATAAATACATACTTCAGAGGTCTTCCAGGGGAGATTTTTGGGGGATAGGAGGGAGAAGTGACCGGCCCGGTTGGCCTGGTTGGGATGGGCTTTGGATGCACATGGGGTCGGCTATGATCCGGGGCCTTTGGCCAGCCTTGGGCAGGTGGAGACAGAAGGGAGGGCACCCCAGGCAGCAAGAGCAAAGGGGTGGAAGTAGGAGCAGAATGGCATGCTTCTGGAACAGTCTGCTGGGAGAGAAGGCTTGCTTGAGTGCTGGGAGAGGCTTTTGAATAGCGTCTGAGAATCAGAGGAGGTTTTATGTGGCAGAGCAGTGTTCTAGGGAGATCTGTCTGGAAGGCTTGTGGGGAGTGGACTGTTGGGGACGGCCGTGGTCCCCAGGAGAGGGGCCACCAGGCCTGAAGACGGATGAGAGAGAGGCAGTTCTGAGGAGGACTGGCTAGTCCTGGGTCTCCTGTGGGAACGAGTTGGGAGAGAGAGAGGGGGGTCTGGCATGCCTCCCAGGAGGGTGGGGTACCATCCACAAAGGGAAGAAAATAAGTGGTTTTGAGGAAAAGGTTCATGATTTGACTTTGATTTCCAGGGCAGCGAAGGCGGGTCAGGGGCGCCAGGCTGTGGGGCACCTGCCGGGGGCGGGGGGGTGATGGTGGCAAGAAGCCAGGGCAGGGCAGCCCACCAGCGGACCCGGACGCGCCCATCTCCTTAACCCTGGGTGCCCCCTACCACCATTCTCCCCTCCTGCTCTCTGGGATTCCTTCTTCCTGGGACCAGATGCAGTGCCTGTTTCTCAGGCAAATGAATAAAGCTGGTGGAAGGGGACTTTTTCTCTTCTCCCTCCACCCTTTTTCAAAAACACTTTAATTCATTGGAGAAGCAATACTATGTCAACATCAAATGCAAACCCGAAGTCTAAGGTCCATCTTCCCTCTGCCCACTGCCCTCAAGAGTCAGCCGTTTGCATTTTCCCCCATTCCTGTCCGGGGTTTCAGTCTCTACATTCACAGAATTCATTCGATTTTGACGAGAGGATGGTGATAATTTTGCCTTGCTTCCCTCAGTTAATGTTGGATCACGAGCCATTTTCCACGCTTTTGTGGAAAATTGTGATGCTGCAGAACGTCCCAGAGAGCAGATGGAGTGTGCTCTTGCCCGTTGCCTTGTGCCCTGGAGCACTGGGACATCTCCCGGCTTAGTGTCCCCGGGGAGAGGGTGAAGCCACCACAGCAAGTGCCATGTGCCTGTCATTGTAGCATCCTTTATGCAGAAGTCCCTTCCTGTATATTGCTGGAAACTGAATTGCTAGAGAAAAGGGCTCTGTTTCTCCCGCAGAGGAGGAGGGAAGCAGCAGAGCCTAGGTTTTAGTAGATACGAGGCTGGCAAAGTGTATTCCCATCTCAGGGATGAGGAAACAGAGTTTCAATGAGGCTCAGACTCTGCAAACCCACACGCTCTCTAGGTGATCGATCTCAACGTGGTTTCATTATCACCACCCCACCCCCAGGAGGCTTTTTAGACACTTTCTTAATTATCCTCTGCGCATTATATTAAATATTAACGAGTAAGATTTTTGTTGGGTAGGGCTGAGCTTTGGAGGGCCACAAAGCACTGTGATGTGTGAGACCTTTAGCCCCAGACAACCAGTTTTTGCCTCTTGGGGGGTGATGTCGCCCCCACTGAGAATGCATGCTCTGAGGCCAGGAAGAAGTTCTAGTCTTTACCGTCACTTTAACCATCGAGACTGCAACTCCAATAAGACATCTTTGACTCTTTTCGGGAATAAGCAAGGTGGGTCACCAGCTAGGTCGTTAATGGGGCTGGTGGCCACTGGGGAAACCCTTCCTGGCATTTCAGGGAGAATTCCTTCTTTCTTTCTGTGCAGAGAGAACTGGAAAGAACCTTCAGAAAGGAGATTCCTCAAATGCCTGTGTCCTCATTCTCATGTGTAAAGGTGCTCATGACACCACAGCACATGGAGGGAATGTGGCTGGGAGGAAAACGCTAGGATGGCTGGGCTATAAAAAGGTGACTGGTGAGTCACGGCTGAGGCTGTCCCATACCGAGCGGTGTCTCCACGGCTAAGTGTGCATCCAACGGAAGGTGGAGTTTGTGCTCCAGTGTCAAGGTCCTGATCTCAAACACAGGTGGCATGTTGCTCCTGCAGCTGATTGGACGGAGGAGGAGGGTAGGCATTAAGTGACAGCCAAGCTGTGTGCTGGATGGTTGTGTTTGTTGCCTAGTTTAAGGATGACTGGAGGGGCTGTGTCTGCAGAACTAGTCATTGATCTGAACCAAGGCGGTGGATCATCTGCTGCTCAGGATTTGCTGAGGTTGATGGTGGTAGATGAGGATGACTGCAGTCTGCAGGGACTGGTACGTGGGACCCTAAATCAGATGGTGATTGTGCTGTGGCCATCTTCAGAATGGTCATGGCGTGCAGCTGACAAAACGGGCAGCAGAGATGTGCTGGTGTTCATTGCTTTGCTGCACCTTCAGGGACGCAGAAGAGCCCTGAGTCCACAGCACCTGGTACCAGCTGGGTGACCCTGGGCAAATCATTAATGGTTCTCGAGCCTCAGTCTCCATATCTGTAGAATGGGGACAATCACCTCTGCCTTACTTACTTCACCTGCAGGTCATGACAGTGAAAATCAGTGAAGAGATAGAATGTGTGGCTAATGCAATAGTTGACATTATTAGTGACACTGTGTCCCTTGGGAAGATGTGGTGCTGTGCACGTGGTCCCACTTCAACCCTGCAGCATGTATGTGTCCCCATGGTGATGGGCGTAGAAGCCGTGGTTCCCTCACGTGCTGTCTCTCCAATGATGGCGGGCCTCTGCTTTTGCCCTGTTGTGGACGAGAGTCCCCAACAGCCCCCCCCCCCGATTCCTCTCAAGGGCAGCCTGTACTCCTGTGACCAGCAGAGCCCTCCTTACCTCCTTTGGCAGCTCATCTCATCCCTTCAGACCGAAGCTCTCGGTCTAACGAGCTCAACTTTAAATGTAAAATTCAGGAAATAACACATATCGATTTTTACTTCCTCATCAAAGCCTGCTTTCCCCACCTTTTCACCACGTGATGCGCCATTATCATGGCTTCCCTGTAGCCCCTTACTTAGCATCAGTGAACTGGGTCATCAGATGACTCCCCTCTGTTTTGCACCGTAAGCTCCAGGAGGGTGGAAGCCGTGTCTTCCCTCAGCCTGACACACCAAAGATGCTCATTAAATTATGAGAAAAAATTGATATTTGGTAATAAATATTTATTTAGGCAG
The DNA here is from genome assembly GCF_003265705.2 of Callorhinus ursinus. Classification (NCBI taxonomy): domain Eukaryota; kingdom Metazoa; phylum Chordata; class Mammalia; order Carnivora; family Otariidae; genus Callorhinus; species Callorhinus ursinus. Next base: position 8,594,460 of record NW_027397120.1, read on the forward strand.
GGTTATGGAGAGCAAAGGCTCAATCTGTCCCTTAAAAGATCTGTAGTCTTGGGGCGCGTGGGTGGCTCAGTTGGTGAAGCGTCTGCCTTTGGCTCAGGTCATGGTTCCGGGGTCCTGGGATTGAGTCCCGCATCGGGCTCCTTGCTCAGCGGGGAGCTTGCTTCTCCCTCTGCCTGCAGCTCCCCCTGCTTGTGCTCTCTCTCTCTGTCAAATAAATAAACATAATCTTAAAAAAAAAGCATCTGTAGTCTAGCGAGGAGACAAAAATAAAACAGGAAACCACAATAAAAAGGTAAGCCCACAGCCAAGGAAGGTGAGACTCACAACCCGAAGAGAACATTCCAGGTGGAGGGGATAGCCCTGGTGTTTGGGGAGGGTGAGGGCATGCAGGGGGGCTGTGGGAGGGGACCAGGGGGTGCTATCTTGGGAGCTCTGTGCCTTTTAGAGCACGACCATCATTGCTTAGAGCCTTAACTCCATTCTGTTTTTCAGCTGATGAAGGTTGTGAACGAAATGTGCCCCAACATCACCAGAATTTACAACATTGGCAAGAGCCACCAGGGCCTGAAGCTGTATGCCGTGGAGATCTCTGACCACCCTGGGGAGCATGAAGTCGGTGAGGTTACCCCTCTGTGAGGCACCTGTCCCTCCATGTCTTGTGCCTTCTTAAAGAGCCAGGAGATGGCTCCCCTCTGTGAGAACGTTCATGAAACAGGCCAGGCGATGTCCACTCACCACTCTCTCACACAGAGTCTGCCAGTTTTGGTTCCGTGACGCTCTTATCTTGTGATATGGGCTGTTGACTTATTTAAGGTAGAGATACCTTCCTTTTCTCCAAATGAACCACATTTAATTCTATTCTCCAGGTCTGAGGCCAGTCACACTGACCAAAGAAAAAAGTGGCCAGAGTTGGTTAGGACTGAATCCTTTTATAGAAGAAAGTTCTGGACTTAAGTTATTAATGGCTTAAGTTAGAGGGAGGTCCCCTATTTTTTTTTTTTTATTTAATTCTACTTTTGAGCATTTCCTATCTTCAGCCATTTCTCATTCAGTCCCTCTGGAACCTGGATTCTCCTCCAGGTCAGAGGGGCTTCTCAGGTTTTCTTTTTGGTAAATCTACGAGTCCTTTAGAAATCCACCGATGATTAAGTCTGAGATTTGTCTGCTTCATTCAACTCCAAATTTGTCAGTATTTCAGGAGTTCCTCTTAGGAGTTTCTTTGAAAGGGTAAGGGCTTGATCTGCAGGTAAAAATCACATTTCCTTAAAAGCAGTAGCTTTGCCAGTGAGAGAAGAAGTATTGTCAGCCCATGCTGGGCACTGATAAGCCCCAACACTGGAAAAGCTGAGCTCAGAAGAGGAAAACCTCAAAGGCAGCCAGCCCCCTTACAAAATTGTGTCAGTGTTGATGTCCCCTGCTGATCTGTTTTCTGCTTCTATTTATCCATCTTTGTGTCCTTGTAAGATTTAATAGGACCTTCTTTTGAGAAGAACGATTGCCTCCCAAAAGAGAAAAATCATTGTTAGGGCTTGTGTTTCATTTGTAAATTTTAAACCCTACGCACTGTGTTACTTTCTCCATTCTCGTTAAATAAAAATAAACATGATTACTCAGGGGCTGGTATCATCTAAGAGTTTTCTACACATTTTCTTATATGCCTATTTGGGAATTAAAAAAAAAAGTATAGTGATATAATTTGGGGGGCCATTTTGAAAGAAGAGATAGGGTAGAATTGTAAGTTGATATTACTCAGAGGTTTTTTAATCCTAAATGGTAAGGGCTGTCCTGCTAGAAGCATTGATATGAACCTGTATTTTTTCCCGTCTTTGAGTAAAGGTGAGCCGGAGTTCCACTACATCGCAGGGGCCCACGGCAACGAGGTGCTGGGCCGAGAGCTGACCTTGTTGCTGATGCAGTTCCTGTGCCAAGAGTACTTGGCCCGCAACGCGCGCATCGTCCGCCTGGTGGAGGAGACCCGGATTCACATCCTCCCCTCCCTCAACCCCGATGGCTATGAGAAGGCCTATGAAGGGGTAATGATGCTGTTCCTCTTGGTCAGGGCAGCCGGTAGGCCCCAGCCGCAGAGCACGCTGGGCCACGAGTCAATTTCTGTTCCATATCAGTGGCTTCCCTTTCAGTGTCTCTCTGCTGAGGCAGGGAAACTCACAGGGCTCGTGAAAGATGCAAAGCAGGAATTGAGAATCGTGGGTACCCGAGAGGTAGACATGCCAACAAACTGGAAAAAGTGAACATGAAGGAATAATACTGGTTGCATTTTCAGTGATCACAACAGAACAGAATAAAAATAACACTGAACATTGATGGAGCACATAATCAAGGCAGGCCTTCAATTCACTTGTTGCCTATAATTCTTTCAGTACTCCGAGAAGAGTTGTTTTTATTATTCTGACATATTGTTTACATTTCATGTTCTAATTATGACGTAGAGTTTGTGTAGGTTATAGTTATGTATAGGCTATTATTAGTATTATCTGGGAATAAAGTGGAAAACTGTGCTTGGTACCCATCACACGCATGCCTTATAATACAGAATTGTGGTTGTGTTTATGGGTACAGAGTTGGCTAGGGATTTTCAGTGCCCGATTTGCAGGATCTGTTGGTCAGGGGTTTGCAAGCCCGACTCATGGGCGTGGCAGGGAGAATAAGTTAACACGGTGGTGGTTGATTTTGCAATGCCGGACTCTTGGATTCCTTCCTACACAGAGTTTCATCTGACCAGTCTAGAAGCTCTCTGGGGGTGGGGGGTAGGGGAGAAGAAATTTTAATACTTCTTGAACACTGCCATGTGACTGGGGTGAGGCTCTGCATTCCCTCTTGGGGTGATTTGGCGATATTACCCACCACCCACCAAGTAGTACTAGAAGATGCTTCAGTGTTCTGGGTGCTGTCTTTGGGCCAGAGGGCCCTGAGGCTTAGAGACACACCCAGGTGGGGATGGTGGGCGTGGAGACGGGGACGTCTTGTGTGAGAGAAGTCTGGAAGCCTGTGGGTCCCTCACGCTTGGAATTGTCCCCCAGGGCTCGGAGCTGGGTGGCTGGTCCCTGGGGCGCTGGACCCACGATGGCATCGACATCAACAACAACTTTCCCGACTTAAACACGCTGCTCTGGGAGGCAGAGGACCGACAGAACATTCCAAGGAAAGTTCCCAATCACTATATTGCAATCCCTGAGTGGTTTCTGTCTGAAAATGCCACGGTGAGTAAAAATACCCCGTCATCTGCAGAGCAGTGGAAGGCCAAAGTTAACACCCGCTGGTATTTGCGGAGGATCTGACATTTAAGAACAAGACAAAACTATTTTTTTTTCTTTCATGTTTTCTCCTAAAGTGGGGAAGTGTGCTAGATAATAACTACCTTTAAAGTTTACATTTGTGGATATTCTTCATAAAAGAGAAATCGTTGAATTAGATTTCTTTACAACCACACAGGGCTTTAAAAACAACAACAACAACAAAAGCCAAAAACCCTGCCCCTGAATTCTATGTGGTCATTACTATCCTTACTACCCTCAGCTTTGGCAGTGCTATGGAATTGCTATGAAATTGTCCTTAGACCTTATTGATTGCTTGAGAGATCTTAATTTTATTTTAATAAATCCCCACGGATTATTACATGTCATGCTTCTTTGGAAAGAAAAAAAAAATGCATTGAATGAGAAATGTTCCCCCCAAATTTTCCAGTCTTCTTTTGCAAAGAATATATGTTGGAGAAAGAATTTTCACAAAATTTTGCGTGCCTTTTATTGCCTCCCCTGCCCATAGTCATCTACCTCTTTACCCCTGACCTCTGGTAGTATATGTCCTTCAGGAGGGCTGTCTTGATTGCTTGTATGAGTTAGGGTTAGGTTCAGTGGGAACAATGGAAAAACCAAAATGGCAACAGCTTAATGAGGGAGAAGTTTATTTATTTATTTATTTATTTATTTATTTATTTATTTATATATAGAAGGACCCTAAAGGCAGATGATAGAAGCCCGGCCAGATAGAAGCCCCATGAGCATCAGGAACCAATGATTTGTCTGTCTTTCTGCCTCTGCCATGTTAGCATGTGACTTCCATTCTCAGAATCCAAGATGGCAGTGGGTCCAGCTGTCATCTCTGTGAAGGAAGAGGGAAACAAGAGTTAAGAAAACCAAAAAGAAAAAAGATCCTCCTCTTAGATAATTCAGTTAATTTTAAGAGTCATTCCTAGATTTCCTCCATAATACTTACGCTTCAATCTCATTGGCCAGAATTTAGTCAAAACATGCTATCAACCCACTGCGGGGAAGGCCGGAAAATGCTATGTTTTAGGCAAGCACATTGCGAGCTCAAGAAAACAAAAATAAACATAACGAGCTTCTGTTCCTGAGGAATCAAGGAAGACATGATGAATGGATAGAAGGCAACTCCCCCGCTCTGCCTTGGGGCTCCAGCCCACCGCATGGGTGGGTACCACTTATTGGAGGAAGGCCAGCATGGTTGCCTCATTTAGGGATATGCAGGATGGTTTATCCAGGTCCTCAAGAAGCAACCAGTCAAGTGATGTAGACAGACAGTGGCAGTATCTGTGGTGTGGTTAGGGTGCCCATGGGCAGCTTATGGGGGGGTAGAGGGTTCAGGGCCTCTGAGTCTTCTGCATTCTCTCTCATATTTCCTAATTCCATCCTATACAATCCCCTACACACACACACACACACACACACACACACACATTTTGCTTTCAGACTATTGTACTAATGACATCTGGTAAAGCTGAGAATTCAAGTTATGTTATAATTTGGGAACTCTTGGACCAGAATTGGAATATGGTTGCCAGCGTTCTTGGCCCTGAGGCTATGAGAAATAAGGAATTCTTCATAGCCGTAGAAAGTCCTTGGATATCAGTCTTTGCTTTAAGACTTGAATTTAGCTTTCTGAGCTTGTTTTTGGGAAACATATGGGGAATTACACAGATCTGCCACCGCAAATATCTTTTTCAATTGTGGTTACATTAGATAAGCAGTCAGCAAAGATAAAGACTTGAAGAGCAGTCAACAGGCTTGACATAGTGATCTATAAGAAGTCTACAACCACTAGGTAGATGATAATATATTCTCCTGCGTAATCCCCGGAGTGTTTTCAAAAATTGACAATGCTCTGGGCTGTAAAGGAAATCTCACCCAGTTTCAGAGAATACGAGTCAGACCATGATGCTCTCACCAACGTACAGTTCAACCAAAGACAGTAATAAGGTTAATGAAAATATCACCACGTCTTTAGAAAATAAAAAAAAAAAATACTTCTAGAAATGAGTCAAAGAGAAAGACCGTACTGGCAACTAAAAAATAATCGGAGCCCAACAGTAATGAAAACGTTACAAATCAAAATTTGCAGAGGGCCACAGAAACTCCTGTGCTTTCAGGAATTTTATACCTTTCAGTGATTATATTCCAAAGAAGAAAGGCTAAAAAATAGGTAAAGAAACTAGCACAGGAATAACAGAAGAAACCCCCCCCAAATGTATAAAGATTGTGATAAAAAAATAAGAGTATAAATCAATGAAATGATAGAAAACCAAGAAGAAAATTACGAAGGGATCTGTCTGTAGAAAGAATCATTTGATAAGATTTAATAATCACTCCCAGTAAAAGCTCTTAGTGAGTCTTTATAATACGGAAAACTAGTTTCACGGTGAAGAAGGCTATTTTAAAAGACATTAGTCAATTAGTCATAAAATAAAAGATTAATAAACTCAACTACCTCAAAATAAGAAAGCTTGCTCATCAAAAATTTTAAAAACTGTAACAGAGAAGCTAAAAACCGAGAGAAATTATTTGCAAAATAGGTAATTGGAAAAGAATGAGACCTTTAAAATACATAAAGAAGAACAAATAAGAAAAGTATAAACGGCTCAATAGAAAAATGGTATAAGAATATGAAGAGGCAATTTGTGGAAGAGGAAACATGGTTAATAAACACGAAAATATGTTCAGCCTTACTAGTACTAAGGAATGCAAATAAGAGAACATTTTACACCCACTGGCTGGCAAATTAAGAAGTCTGACAGTAGTTGGGCGTTGGAGAGGATGTGGGGCCAGTGGATCTCTCATGCATTGTGGGTGCAAGTGTAAATTAGCACCGTGACTTTGGAAAATAATTTGATTATCTTGTAAAGTGGAATATGTGTATTTCCTATGACTTTGCAGTCCCACTTCTGGCGATTTATGCAAGATAAATTTCAGCACACGTATACCAGAAGAAAGCTCAAAGCAACGCTGTTCAGTCCAGCAAAAAATTGAAAATTACCTGTTTGCCCACCATCACAAGGACAGATAAATGATGACATTGTCATACCGAAGTGGAAAAGACTGAGCTACAGCTTTGGGCAATTGGGCAACAATGCAGAGATACACCTTGGAAACATGAATGGAGAGGAAAAAAATTGCAGAAGACAACAATCAGTATGGTTACCCCCCTTTTTTTAAAGAGCAAAAACAAGTAAAACCAAATAATGTATTTTTAAGCACACACATAGAGGATAAAATAAAAAGAATGAGAATCATATCATTGAGGATTACAGGGGTTACCTCCGAGTGGGAAGCGGGAGGGTGGGGCAGGGGAGCCACATATTACACAGAAATTGTCCGTAAGATCTGGTTTTGGGCATGGATGGTGGGTTTATGGGTGTTTATTGTATCTACATAGAGAAGAGGACATGCATGGATCAGCGATGATACTGTGTCATGAGCCAAGTTCTACAACAAGTAGTCCCGTCCAGGGCCCCTGATGTGTTTAGGAATAAAAACAAAACTTAATCCTAAGTCAATTTCATTCCTCAATCAACTTTCTGTACTGCACAGCTAAGCCATTTCGAGTGTTTATTCCTTCTCCATTATCAAATTTTCTTCTGCTGAAATTCTCTTCATAGGAATCAGTAACTTAGGATAAATAATTGAATTCGTATCAGTATTGACCATGTCAGGCTTTCTAATTTTTGCTTCTAACATTGTGAGTTCCTTCCTCCCTCCCTCCCTCCCTCCCACTCTTTCTCTTTCTTTCTTTCTTTCAACTTTTTATCATTAAAAAAAAAAATGCCAATCATATGGAATTGGAGCGAAAGCTTTCAGGCCCCCCGTGTGCCCATCTCACCTTCAACACCTGTCCGTTCTCGGTCCATCTACATCTGCACCCACTTTCTCCTCCTTCCCAGAATTACTGAGGCAAATCCCAGGGGTGGTGTCATTTCATTTGCAAATATTTCAGTAAGTATCTCTAAAAGTTCAGAGCCTCTTTTAAAACCATGAACAATTACCATTATTATATCAAAATCAATTATTTCTTAGTATTATGAAATATCCAGGCAGGGTTCACGTTTGCCCTATTACCATTCTCTCTCTCTTTTTTGAGATTTATTTATTTGTTTTAGAGAGAGAGGGAGGCGGAGGGGCAGAGGGAGAGAGAGAATCTCAAGCAGTCTCCCCACTGACCGTGGAGCCCTTTGTGGGACTTGATCTCACGACCCATGAGACCACGACCTGAGCCCAAATCAAGAGTCGGCCGCTTACCCGACTGAGACACCCAGGTCTGTTTAAATCAGGAGCCAACTAAAGCTCCCTCATTGTGATCGGTGCACCGGCTTTCCAGTCTCCTTTAACCCGAAGCTTTCTCCTGTTTCACTTCCTGCCTTTTATCCTCGCAGTTTTGCTGTTGTTCAGCTCGTTGCTTATCTCGTAACAACTAGGTTGTCAGCAACTAGATTAGATCGTCTTGTCGCGTTTTCCACCGTCTGGGTGCTGCCAACTATATACCTACCGTGTCATGTAACCTCTACCTCTGTGTTTCCCGTAAATTGGCACGAGATGTAGAATGGACTGGGCTCCACGGAACAGGGTCGGCAAGCTACAACCTGTAGGTGGGCTACTTCCCACCCAGGTTTGTTGGTGTAAGTGGTGTTTTATTGGAACACCATTCGCATATTGTCTCTGGTGCTTCCCCAGCTACTAGGACAGAGTTGGGTAGTTGGGACAGAGACTGCAGGGCCCTCAAAACCTCAAGTATTTCCCATCTGGTCCTTTGCAGAAAAAGGCTGCCGGCCCCCAGATTAGAGGCTTGGTCATTTTCCGGGTTGATGTTTTTCTTTGAGGTGTATGTCCTTCCCTCGGGAGACACATTCTGTTGGTTTTCTCTCTTTCTCTGTGCTCTCTGGAGCCAGGGATGAACATGCCTGGCCCATTGATTCACTGGAGTTGCCATAGTGTTGATGCGCTAACTCTGTCTTTCCCTCTGGGCATTAACTGGAACATTCCTGCAAAAAAGAAACTTCCCTAGATTTCTCTTTTTTTAATCCATGATTTGCACAAAGTCCAGTTTTCCTCGGACCGATTTTGAAATTCTACATTTTTCCTACAAGTATTCCATAAAATGGTGGCTCTTTCAACTACGCCCCTGTTTGGAAAGTAGGACGAGAGTGCAGTTTCCTTCTGATTTTTATTTCTCGAAGCCTGCCTAAATTCGCCATGTTTGCAGGTGGCGGTAGAGACCAGGGCTGTCATAGCCTGGATGGAAAAAATCCCCTTTGTCCTGGGCGGCAACCTTCAGGGCGGCGAGCTGGTGGTGGCGTACCCCTACGACATGGTGCGGTCCCTGTGGAAGACACAGGAGCCCAGCCCCACGCCCGACGACCACGTGTTCCGCTGGCTGGCTTACTCCTACGCCTCCACGCACCGCCTCATGACCGATGCCCGGCGGAGGGTGTGCCACACAGAGGACTTCCAGAAAGAGGACGGGACCGTCAATGGGGCCTCTTGGCACACTGTCGCCGGAAGTAAGTCTCTGGGGGGCCTTGCTGTCGTTGTGCAGCCAAATGTGGCGGTGGACGGCTGGGACAGGGAGGGACCCAGCCGTCCCTTATCATTTGTCATGGGATAGTAGCGACTGTAGTCTGGCTTGGACAGGGTGCCAGCACTCTGCGCACACTCCTCCTTCATCCTTCCAATAGTCTTGGGGTGTGTGGCTACTCCCCGTTTTATGAGCAAGACCACCAGGGCTTGGAGATCCGAAGGGATCTCTCTAAGCAAGAAAGGGGGCAGAGCTGCGTCTGCTTGGCCTGCTCTCAGCACCGAGCCATTCAGATTCTATAGGGTTAGAGATGGGTAAATGTAGACTTGCGTGGAAGTATCAGACCAAAAACAAACCCAGCCGAGGGGCAGAGAGCATGTGTGTGTTGGTGCTGGGGCTGGGTGTTTTTACCCAGAGCCGTGCCCATCATGCGGGTGTCCCATGCTGGAGGTGCCCAGAAGGGCCGGGCATCGATCCCACGCTCAGGTGTGAAGTGACTCCAAGCTGCGGGTGTGTCCTGAGGCCCGATGTGTGGTGAACACTGTTTCACACACCTCCCATCTGCTGGAGGTCAGTGGCCCGGCCTCCCAGGCGGACCAGGGCGTTTGGTCGAAGCCCGCCTGTGTGCGATGCGGGGAGTATACGGTTTTGCTCCTGGCATCCACACAGGACCAGAGGGGCCACCAGCAGGGACTTCGGGAATTCCTTCATCGCAGCCACAGAGGACCCCGGGGTCCCATTTCAGGTTAAGCTTTCTTTGCTGCGTCTGGGACGTGCCGGCCCAGAGCTCCCAGACGAGGAGAGATGAGGGTGTCACATTTCCTAAGGTCCCTCAGCTTTGGGATGGCAAGACCCCAAACATGATGCTCACTGCTTATTTTCTTGACTTTGTTAGGGTTGTCGAACCACCGATGAGTTTGAAAAACGTTCCATGTCAGCTAGACCTAGATTCACATTCCAGTTCATCCCTCAGATGCTGTATGACCCCCGGGGAGTTCCTCGACCTCTCTGAACTCCATATTTTCCATTTGCAAAATGGGCATGATGGTAATGATGAAGATGGTGAGCTCTTTGGGACTGTCGTGAGGCTCACGTGGGTGGCGGGTGTGAGGTGTTCTCCGTCTAGCTTACCAGAGAAGCACACGGCTGGGACCCGCTCCCCTGTCTGCCTTCCCCCTCTTCCCATAGTATGTGCTCACATTCACGCGTCCTGCTCTCTTTTTCCCTAATTAACCATCATATTATTTCCCTTTGCTAGATTCAGCCTTCACGTGCTGAATCAGGTATGTGTCCGTGCTTGGGAAAAGAAAACTAAAAAAGTAGTGAACAGATTTGTTCCCGTGGCCATCTTTTAACATGTACAGAAAGCTTGCCATTTTCTTCTGGGTTCCCTACCCAGCAGAGGTGTTTTATTTATTTACCATCATAGTTTTGCCCTGCACAAAAAAAAAAAAAAAAAAGCAAATCCCTGCCGATCAAGAGAATTTTCTAATGGCCCAAAACCATTCTTGCTTTTCAGTTCTAGCACTGAAAACCAGCAACAGCCTTAATGTGAACGATCTGTTTATTTTTCATGGCTGCTTGCAACTACCTCGGGTATAGACCCAGCTGGATTCGCCGGCGCCAGGTCAATAGTCGTGTTTTGAAAAGTTGGCTGCCACATAATCACATAGGCAGCACTTGATTTTTTCCTATCAATTATATTTTCCATTATTTCAGGGACTTCTGTGGCAGAGCCATGGGGCAGCTCGAGCCTTCTTAATCATTCTTCCTCCTGGTGGTGTGAGGAAGTGTGCGGATTCCTCTCTCTGTAGATTAATGAACTGTGACTTCTAATTTCCTTCCCTCCGCTCCATCTTTTTGTTCAGTTCTTGCTCGCTCATTAGCAGTGACTGACAGGGATTAGTGAATGGAGATGGGGCTGTGGAGAGCAGGCTTCAGGAAAGCTCAAAACACACATCATTTGTAGCGTGTGCGTTTCAACTCCCAGAGTGACGCCAGGCCCCCTTGGTTCCCAGGCTGCCATCCTGCGTCCTCTGCCCCTTGATGAAGCACACATTGAGCTGGTGATGGGCACCCGGGCCTTAGGGAAGGCACAGCTCCGTGCTCCACGCGGGAGCCGAGACAGTAGGATTCTAGGCCAGGAGAGCACAGAGGAACATCTCGCCCATCCCGCTGGGACCTGGGGCGTGGGGGAGGGGTCCTGTCTGGGTCACGCCACCGTTCCTTGCCCACACGTCATGCTTTCGAAACCATTCTTCACCAAGTATTCTCGGCTCGTGCCATTTGCTGCCGGGCCAGAAGTTAGCGGCAAAGGTAGCCTGGCTCAAGCTCTTCCACTCTTCTCCTGGCTTCTCAGCATTTCCCCCGTTCGTCTGGTACTTGCAGTGCTTTGAAGACACAAGGCAGGGTGGCAGGCCCACTCCAGAGTTTCATGTGTAACACTGATTTATTTCCATATCAACAAGGCCTGAACGACTGGGCATAATGAAAATGTTATATGCACAGAGGCATCCAACCCTCTCTGTTGTGTCCTGCCCGTGTTAACTAGTGGGCATGGTGTCTGTCAGCCACGCTGTGCCCTCCTGTAATTCCATCCTTCGGGTTCAAGTGGATGCGTTGGTGTGGCCTTTTAACCAACCTTCTCCAGCCACACCAAGCCCCTGTGAAGGATGTCGCATTGACATGACAGGGTCCCACCCCTTCCATCCCGTAGCTCTCTGCCTCTGTCTTATCACAAACGTGGTCAAAGGCCCATCTGGTGACATGTGAGTGGTTCAAATCTGGAATCCTCCAGAGAGGGCTGCTCTATGTTTCGTACCATTTTGCCCATGACGTTAGCGATTCGGCAGCAGATTGATGTGGAATTGCTCTTGCCTCGCAAAGCCATGATTTTTAACCAGGCATTTCTACTAAGCAGTACATCACTGAGCACGATGGCGAGGCAGGCAAGAAGGAGGGAAGATGCATGGTGAGGACCGAGGCTGGTTGTGCGGGAGCACCTGCTCCTTTGCTCAGTTACTACAGAGAAGCCCAGCACACCCCACTCAGCTCTCTCAGCCCCGACCCTCGGAACCCAAGGGGGGCTCGTAGAGGGGCTGCTGCCGGGCATGTGCTTCCTGTGGTCACGCACAGCATAGCTGCACTGTGTTCTTGCTAATCACCCTGTTGCCCCAAAACAAAAATGTCAGGAAGAACTTTATCCCATCTAACATTCAGTTCTTCGCTTCGCAAATATTGGGTGCTATAGTGGGTTGAATGGTGCCCTCCCCTGAAAAAATATATATCTGCTTCCTAATCTCTGCAACCTGTGACTGTGACCTTATCTGAAAAATGGGTCTTTGCGGTGTAGTGAGGCAAGATCGGGCGCGTTCAGGGTGGTATGGCCATAGACGTTGCAGGTGCAATTAAATTAAGGGTCTCAAACTGTGGAAAGAGCCAAGATGTCCATCGACAGATGAATGGATAAAGAAGAGGTGGTATATATACACAATGGAATATTATGCAGCCATCAAAAGGAATGAGAGCTTGCCATTTGCAACGACGTGGTTGGAACTGGAGGGTGTTA